>NC_064854.1:102697522-102910022 GCF_024139225.1 Suncus etruscus
TGATGTTCACATCACACATTTAGCAGTGTTCTCTAGAAGTCACACTCTTAGTTGTGATTTTCACACACACACTTGGCTGTGCAGCAATCTAAAATCAAAGTGGTAGGGGTCTGGGTGAATCAGAAACAGTAGAGCTTCCAGGCTCAAACATAAGAGTTACTAGAACTGTGTTTGGTACTTGTAGTGACTTTATGTTTGTTGGGCAGGTGCTGAACCTGGGGCTCCACAGAACCAGTTTTAAGGTCAGAACAAAATAATGGAGAAAATGTCACGGAAACCCTCCTTATGGAGCTTTTCTACTCACTGAAAGGCAAATGCTTGTTAAAATTAACCAAACATTTATTGCATTTACCGTGGTATTTCAGCATCACAACAGCCTTCAGAATATTATTATTCATAAACACCAAGATAGAGAGTTTAGTAAAGTGGACAATGTATCTTAAAACATAAAACTGTGATATGATAGACATTTTGATTTAAACTCCAAAGTTTGTCTTGACCACCTACAAACACATGTGACATTGTCTCCAGAAAAATGGCACAAGAAACACTAGAAACTAAAAACAAAGATAAGGACAAAGCCAAAGATCTAATTAAACAAAAACCAAGATAATCAAAGATGAAAGATAATTGGCTATGATTAGAAAGTTATGTGTTCATTTCTTTTTTTTTTTTTTTTTTTTTTTTGGTTTTTTGGGCCACACCCGGTGATGCTCAGGGGTTACTCCTGGCTATGCGCTCAGAAGTCGCTCCTGGCTTGGGGGACCATATGGGACGCCGGGGGATCGAACCGCGGTCCGTCCTAGGCTAGCGCAGGCAAGGCAGGCACCTTACCTCCAGCGCCACCGCCCGGCCCCGTGTTCATTTCTTTATGTCAACAAATATTTATGAGGCATATAGTTCTACTTCATGAGCCCTATAAGATGCATGTCATTGAGGTATAAGACAACTGGAATGACTGGAATAATGAAATAATATGTGTTAAGAATCTATTGAGAGATTAGGCATTGGACACTTACTACAAGAAGAGTTTTTAGGCGACCTTACACCTACCCAAGTATGCATAAAGGAGTCATATAATGAGACTGAAAGTCCAAGGAATAAGATACTGGTGGATAAAGATGCACCTTGCACTGGTGAAGTGACAGTGATGCAAATTCCCAATACAAATGTCCATCTTTAAAGATGAGATTAAGCCCTTTCTCTAATATGGGCTAGAATAAAAATGTAGATATTGCAATCAGTGGGAAACAAAGGAAACTGTACCAAGAAGATATTATTTGTGTAATTTTTGATGGTGGTTTTTAGCCTGGTAAATTCTACAAAGATGAATTAACTCGCCAGTTGTTACAAACCATGATGCCTACACAGCACTCCAGATCAATTAAATTAGAAAATAAATTGAGATTTCTTCAGGCAAAGGATGTCCATGCTGGTTTTAAAAGAAAGTTGCTAAGAACTGACTAGGTGGGAAGAAGGAAACACATCTCACATGGTAACTACTTGAGCAGAATAGGAAAAATTAAGGTTCAAAAAAGTGATCAATTTGTCTACAATAAAGGAAGCAAAGAGAAAGTGAGGAAGAAAATAGAAACTCTGGTATGTGGGCAGATCACAAATAATCTTTATAGATTTCCAAATTGCTGTCAAGTAAAAGTAAAATGTGTATCTTGCTACTTGCAATCATACTAAACACTGGGTTCCTATCAGTGCTGCTCACCTTTGTCTTCTCAATTTCCATCTGGGCATATAGTAAGTGTTCAATAAATAATAATTAAAGAATAACGAAATACATAACTCAGATGTCAGCCACGTCTTTACTTCAAATGCCAAGTACCCTTAAGAAAAGCAGAATTTTCTCTGGGTTTGGCGAGGTAGCACTAGAGGTAAGGTGTCTGCCTTGCAAGTGCTAGCCAAGGTTAGATCCCCATTGTCCCATATGTTCCCCCCAAGCCAGGGGCAATTTCTGAGTGCTTAGCCAGGAGTATCCCCTGAGCATCAAATGGGTGTGGCCCAAGAAAAACAAACAAAAAAAAGCAGAATTTTCTCATATCTAATCCCAATTTACCCATTGCAAATGATTTCTCATATTCAATTTAAATCCACCCATGGTTTAGCTGTTTCCATTGGATATGGCTTCAATCTCTTTATTTCAATCTTTTGATTCAATTTATTTATCTCCTCAACAGTAAATGTATATATATGTGTGTGTGTATAATAGATTCATCCCACAGGTTGATGAAAGTGAGAAAACAACTCATAGTGAGCCAAAGACTTTATCTTCAAAGCCTCAGCTAAAAATTTATTTTAAATCAGATACTAGATACCCTTATTATGATCCGTGTCTGTGGTCATTATTAAACTGGTAAATGGACCCCTACCTTTTTGTTGTTCTCTGCAGTTTCTCACATTTCACCACCTTCTATGCCAGTTTGTGAGAAATTATCTTTCATACTCAAACACTCCCATTATTTTGCCAAACCAATGGTAAAATAGGAACTCCATCCCTTTGAGACCTAAACTTTTATAGTTTATTTTAAAATGACAATGATTCTTTGTTTCTGTATAAAAGAATAAATCAACATGAATGATAAGTAGGAAATTTCCCACCTGCGATAAATTTAAGGCCCCATGAGGAAGATACATGATTTACTAGTAGTTTACAAAATCATATTTTTTTTATGTCTTGAATCACTCTGGCCTTCCCATTGGAGAGCGAGAAAATCAAAATCTTTGTCTTCATAAGCCCAGTAGCCACTCCCATGAGCAGTAGGGTGAATGCACTGAGCTACCAACGGGGACACTCATCATGAGAATAAAGGGCGAAGATGAGAAACCCTCTGCGAATTTATACCTTATAATAATAGTGGTAATAATAGCCACTTTTACGTCCAGAGCCGTTAAAAGCATTAACATTTCACATGGTGCACATCCTCAGAAAGCAGATCAATATTTATTCTTCCAAGTGGGTCGAGTATACAGTCAGGGCATCTTGAGGTGAAAGTGTCACCCTGCCAGAGTCAGCCTCAGAACTTGGAGATCACATCCCCCCAGTTCATTATGCCAGAATAATAAAGTGACCCTGACCGGTTGAACATACTCATTACTGGTTATGAGGGAGAGGGGTGAAGAGCAGATAGTAAGGCTTTTGGAGTCTGTTGTGCTACATAGATTTCCAAGGCATGGGACGTTTATTTGGTAGATCATCACTCTGAAATGGCAAAAGTGACTGGCTGTGTGCGCACACATCACAGCAGGCCTGTTTAGTTTTCCAGAGAATTCCTGACCCATCTCATTTTATTTCACTGCTACAAATTCTCTCTTTCTCTTCCCTCCCTCTTTCCCTCTTTTTCTTTCCCCCACTCTGTCCTTCTTTCCCCATCTCTCCCCCACTTCCCTCTTATTAGTGTTAGTGTGTACTTCCCCGATTTCTCTGATGAAGCAAATGAACTTTTTTGAGGCTGTAGTTGAGCAGCGTCAAAACAACCACAGCCCATTTAGAGGTAATCATCCTGCACAACTAACAAGTCACTCAGACCCTACTTTTTGGAATTGGGCTCTTTTGTTCTGTCAGTTTGAAGAGTGCAGCGGGTGTGCTTGATGCAATTTAGAAGGGAGCTCTTTCAGAGCTTTCACTCAGAAACGCACTGGGAGCTCTGGGGGTAGAGCTTAGCTAAGAAAAAGGGGGAAGAAAGCAAGTTTGCATTGACAGCTTGATCCCAGAGAGAGGTGGCTGGCTGCTTGTCTAGCAGGTCCTCTGGGTGTGGATGAGGCTGGGGCAGAAGCCTTCTCAGTAGCAAGCATGTGCCGCCAATGTTAAAGGAACAATTACCTTCCTGTGCACAGCTCCCTGTTTGCTACTGCCGTTTCCTTCAGTGAGACCTCTTTACACTTGCCAATTGGAGCCTGTCAGGCAATAATATTTTTCATGCAGGATGCACATGCGAAAATGCCCTTGTGTGTTTTTAACACGTTTACAGTTGATAACAATGGGGCTGCTCTTTCGAGAAAAGTGGAAATGCATTCGTTACAAACGCAGAGCAATGGCAGGACTCAAAGTTCAGCATCACTCTATTCCATAGCTGCTCGTCCCTCCACAGAGGACCCATGCACAGGGAAAAGGAGCAACATACTATCAGGTTGTAATCTTCTGACTACAGTAGAAGTTAATTTAACAGCAATAAACATCTTTGTCCAAACCCACTTCTCCTGTGTGAGAGGTGGATAAAAACAATCAAGTTGGGTTAAGCATTCAGCATTAAATCTGAACACAGGTCTGAGTTTATCCTCAAAACTCAAGGATAATAGAGGGCGAGGACACATTGTTTCATAGGTAGGCTATCACTCCAGACACTTAGAAAAGGCATCTACCATGGTCAGAGAGATTACACAGGGATTAAATTACTTGCCTTGCATGCAACTGACCAAATCCAATTTTTGGTAGAGAATATGGCTTCCCTAACTCTAACCATAGCACCATCGGTAATGATACCTGAACCAGGAGTAACCCCAAAGCACAGTTGGGTGTGGTTTAACAATAATAATACCTACCTCAAAGCATCTGTTATAGAAAATAATAATCTATTGCTGTACACAGAGATTTGTTTTACAAATTTATTCTGTACAAATATTAAGATGCGAATAAAATGAATCTTCATCCTTATTTTCCATAATAAATGACAAAACATACTGAGTTACAAAATTTTAATCCAAAATTAGCATAGTATTAACATTAGATGCTACAAGTAACAGCCTCCAAAGTTTCATTGAAAATAAAAGTTCATTGTAGGCTATCCATAACACTATGCAGTTTTTGTCAGCTTTCTACTCACCACGTAATGATTCTCGAATCCAGGAATTTTTATGTCCACGTCTCCTGAGAGTTGCCTATTATACTTTGCTTATATGGCATTCTTTAGGAGATAAGCCTGGAAGTTAGGTATATCATTTCAGTAGTCATCACCTTTGCCAGAATTACGTGTGTGCAAGGAAATCTTTACTTTCCATTATCCACATTTAAAACATCAAAATATATCAATATTTGCATGCAAGGAGATTTCTAAATACATGTTCTTCTTAAATGCACTGCTACATCTGACCACTTATTTTATACAAAGTTCTTCCTTGGTTTTCTTAAGATTTTCTTAATGTTTCCTGACTATTCCTCACTATCCACTGGCTCTTTTTCTAATGTGTACTAAATGTTCATATTAAAAAGTAAAATATTATTTTGGAAAAATCCTTATACTTTATATAAAATGTATAACTGCTTTACTCTTTACTTTCTGTTAACTCAGCACTTTTTTTTTGAAATATATCTTCTCATGAAGGTTCCAATAATTATTCCTCACTTATATCCCCAGAATCTCTGCCTTGGCACTTATTTGATATTGATCAGGGTATCTCTTGACTGGATTCTTCTAGAAGGCTAGAAGCTATTGAAAACTGATTTACGGGGCCGGTGAGGTGGCGCTAGAGGTAAGGTGTTTGCCTTGCAAACGCTAGCCAAGGAAGGACCACGGTTTGATTCCCCCGGCGTCCCATATGGTCCCCCCAAGCTAGGGGCAATTTCTGAGCACTTAACCAGGAGTAACCCCTGAGCATCAAACGGGTGTGGCCCAAGAAAAACAAACAAACAAAAAAAGAAAACTGACTTACATATTTATAAAAACTAGACACTTCATACCATTAACTGGATCCATTAAAGAATTTAAGATATAGCACAACTATACTTTAGTAAGCAGAGAAAAAATAAAATGCGATGGAAACTTGAAAACTGTTCATCAGTTATAAATGACCTGGGGTAGGGGAAAAACTTGAGAACAATGTGTATATTCCTTTGCCAAAGTATCAAACTCTACTTTTGTTTTCAACATACTTTTAAAAAGTAAACAACTGTAAACGTTTCACCAAATTTCAGTAAGTGGACTTTAGAAACATTTTCCTTTCTTTTGTATATTGACTTAGCTAACATTGAAGACAGAAAAGGAAAAAAAAATTGAGAGCTAAGAGTATCCTTCTTTCCAAACTATTGTGAGCAGTTAATAATAATGCCACCATATGAACAGTATTATTCATTATATAAAACTATAATATTAATGTTTGTTTTACCTATTAGGTCTACTTTATCAGACTGTGCAGCATAACAAAGATGGATCCATCTTTGCGGAATCTGACACTCACTATCAATAATAATGTATTTACAAATTTCTTGAGTTCTGAATTACCTGAGTTGCTTTATATGTAAATAAAAATAGCAACAGTACTTAAGCCGTAGGGTTATACTGAGATTAATTAAATTATACACTGAGAGTAAAAGTCTTATAACACTGCTGGGTGCATTGGAAGCCTCTAAAAATATTTAGTTTTCACAGGTTTCCCTTGCTATGTAAAAGAAGACAATTCTGTGAAATCTTTCAAAAACAAAATTGGCAACCCATGAGGAAGCTGTTTCCATTAATTTGCATGAGGAATATTTCAGTTTTTCCAGAATAACCCTCCTCAGGTAACCTACTATTTCATACAAGATAACATATTAAGCTAACACTAAAATGATGTAAAAGCAGCCTGATATCATGCATTAGTGCATCTTCCTACCTATTGCCCTAATGCCATATGCTTGTTCTCTCTCTCTCCTCTCTCTCTCTCTCTCTCTCTCTCTCTCTCTCTCTCTCTCTCTCTCTCTCTCTCTCTCCTCTCTCTCTCTCCTCTCTCTCTCTCTCTCCTCTCTCTCTCTCTCTCTCTCTCTCTCTCTCTTGTTAAAAACAAATTCAAGTGCAAGGTGAAAACTACGGTACTCAACTTTTTGTCTTCCTTTTGTAGAGAGACAGACAGGGGGCAGTGCGGCTGACTTTTCAAATAATGCTCAGGGAATAAGAGGTCCCTTTCTGGTAATAACTGGTAAGTCCTGGTGGTTCAGTGTTTGAGTCAGCAAACCTGGGTGCCACTAGCGAAACCCTGGCAATGCCATGGGAACCCAGAATCACATCTGGTAGTGTTCAGAGTCTCCACTGAGGCTGCACCAGAAGTTCTCATAGGGATTATGTGTTAACAGGGTTTGAACTGAGGTCTAAATACATGCTAGTCATCTTACCAAAACAGTAACAAAATTGATCAAATGTCTGAAGTAAAAAAAAAATAATAATAGGTAAAAACAAAAACTTGTTGGCTTGCATTCTCACTATGCTCTTTTGTAACTGACCATGTACTCTGATTATGAAACTATCTAAGAATCCTATTGGCTTTTCTACTTTCTTTTATCTTTTTCCCATCATTCTAATTAAGTCTAATCCCTAGCTTTATTCATAGGTTAAAGTTCTTTCAGATGTCATTAGTGACATCTGGATAAGTTAGTGTTTTGCTTTCCAAACAAACAAAAAAAAACCCTTTCCTTTTTATTTTATTATTATTAATTATTATTATATTATTATATTTTTCATGCCCAGCTGTGTTCAGGCTTACTAATAACTGCTCAGGTCAAGAATAATTCCTGGCAGGGTTCAAGAGACCATATGTGGCACAGAAAAACTGAACACTGAAGGACTGTAGGAAAGCCAAGTGCCTACATATTATATTTTTGACTTGTAACCTTCCATTTTTATTAACATTTAGTCCTTTTAATTATTCACCTTTTCTTAAAATGTACTCGTCTCTTTGGCAATGAGAAGTAAGGGAAAAAATCAGATATATTATATATTGAAGACAAAATCTAAGTCTGTTTCATCTGTATAGAACTATCAGCAGGTGGGCCCAGAGAGATAGCACAGCAGCGTTTGCCTTGCAAGCAGCCAATCCAGGACCAAAGGTGGTTGGTTCGAATCCCGGTGTCCCATATGGTCCCCCATGCCTGCCAGGAGCTATTTCTGAGCAGACAGCCAGAAGTAACCCCTGAGCACTGCCGGGTGTGGCCCAAAAACCAAAAAAAAAAAAAAAAAAAAAAAAAGGAACTATCAGCAGGTAGTATGCAGCCAGATACTTTAATAAGAGTTTATGAATGAGTGAGCAAAATATTTTCTTGTTTAAATAAATCTGTTAAGTGAGTTATTGTATAGAATTTTCTGACAACTTTATTTTAATGAAGGTTAATTTATCTTAGACCCTTCAAAACAAGATAAATATAGGAAAAAAGGTACATTTCATTCCCTTCTAAACTGTTTTAAAACAGATAAACATCATTTCAAAAGAAAATACTAAAGTTAGTAACTGAATAAAGATTTTATACCATATATATCTAAGTCCTAGAAGATCAGAATTCTTCCAAAAGCAACATTTATCTAAATGAGATTCATGGCAAAATATTTCAACAGCAGCATCACTTTAACAAATCTTCAATTAAAATAGTATTAATATACTAAAAGTAACTGAAAAGGGAAACTGAGACAGGAGATTTTTTTTTGTTATTTTAAAAGACATAACTCAAAAGTACTTTTGTTATCACTAAAAAATGTCCAGTCCCTCATTTCATTTTCATGGATTCATGAAATGCCAAAGATCAAAGTTTTTCTGATTCAGAGAGACACACAATTGCACATATATATAAAGGAGCTGGTAATAATAAGCATACTTCTGGCATCTTTGCTTTTTTTTACAGAGAAAAAGATTTTGAAGCAGGTAGAACATAAACAGTATACAGTGACTCTTGACACGCCATTGCTTTCTTAAACTAGAATAATAAAAATTTGCAAATGAACAAAAGAGTGGGAGGTAGATATCTGATTTACAATGTTTTTAAGATAAAGAACACTATAAAAAAAGATCAATGTGAATAATAAAGCATTGTTAACTGAGTCATGACATTTCTATTCTAGTGACGACTTGAACGGTAGAACTGCAAATGAGCACCTTGTGCCACTTTCAAAGTGGGAGGAAGACATATAATTATAATTCTTACACTGACGAGAATTCAAGAAAATCTGGGGAAAAGTTTATTGAAAAACATATTGACATATTAGTATTATAAATTACTTTCTCTTATTAAACCAAAGAATATCTTTTGTTGGCTAGCTCATCATGGCACAAAAGGTATTTCATGAAAAGACATACCTGGCTTGAAAGTCCTTTTTTTTTTTCACATGGAAAATGATCTACCATATATTTATTCTGTAATTTTTCCCATCTTGCAAGTTCCATTAAAGAAATATATTTTAAAAACAGCTTTAACCTCCATTGTCTTGAGCACACATACCAACACTGTTATGTCACCTTTCGACAATCTTCACATAAACCTTGTATTTAGTCAAAACTCATAAATCTGTTTTAACGTCTTTTGCAAAAGTAGAAGACATAATTCTATGTTTTCACTTAACATACATTTCATCCATCTTCTCTCTTTGTTGGAGAGTTAAGGGGGGGAAAAACTGAAAAGAAATTACAGTGATGTTATCAACTGCAGTGTCTTAATAGAGAACAGAATTGGAAATGACATTTTGCTGAGTGAACTTCTAAATGAAAGGAAAAAAAAAACGGCTGATTTTCCCCCCTAATGTTTAACTCCGTTGATGTCTCAAAGGGTGAAGTCTCAAGTGTGGAGGAAGCTCTGTAACTGACCCCATTACTGCCTCTAGCACTCACGAAGGCAAAGGGGCAGTTGTAAAAGTCAGACACTTAGTGCATATTATAGAAATTATAGTGTTGTGTTAAATATATCCTCTATAGGGTGCTTTCCGATCTTCAGAGAACACAGTCATTAAGTGCTGCCAAGAAGGAAACTAAGCATTTTTCTTTATAAGAAGTGCCACCATTTATGAAACATCTGGAGCCCATCCAAAGGATTTCCAGAATTTGGACATCCAGAATAATTAAACAAAACAGTCTAGTCACTGAAACTTCATCATAAGCTGTGGCATGGTGTCATTCCTACATGTGTATAAGGGTTAATCAGTTGCCATTAACATATGCTTCAAAGACCAAGGAAGAATGTATTCTGTCTGATCCTTGTATAATCCTTGGCTGCGACTTTAAATAAGTTTTGAAAATGGCTACCTATGTAGAAATAAATTGACTTTTTTTTCAATGAACTAAAACCAGTTTAAGCCACATTCAATTATTTTCCCATGCGTATTAGTAATAAAGACACACAGAGAAATTTTGTTTTACACTAATTCAGCATTTCCTACATTATATTTTGTGGGTCACAGAAATAGGACAGTGAGTAGGGTACTTTTCTTGCATGTGGTTGACCCAGGTTTAATCGCCAGTACCAAACATGATTCCCCAAATCCTGCCAGGAGAGATTCCCTAAGCACAATGAAAGAAATAAGCCACTGCCAAGAGTGGAAAAAAAAATAAGATATATGAAAATAAATAAATGTCTTTTGTGATAAGTAATAAAGGTTAACATACATGGGGATATATATATATGAAAAGACATAGGTGCTGTACTCTTGTATATATCCATTGCTAATATGTACAAAACAGTCTAAAGAGAAAATCATAAGCATGGAAGAAAGAATGGAGGAAATTAAACTGAGATTCACTAAGTAGTATGAGAGAAAGAAAACATAAAAGAGGATCAAAGAGAAAGACTATGTAATAAAAATAATTTGTTGGGTTGGAGCAATAGTGTAATGGGTAGGGTACTTACCATGTAAAAGGATGTCTGTTTCAATCCCCATCATCTGTATGATCAATCCCCTGAGCATAGACCAGGATTAAGCTCTGAACACAGCAGAATGTGGCCAAAACCAAACCAAAACAAACTAACAGAAAAACAAACCAAATAAAACCATCAATTTGTTAAGAAAAAAATTGAGAACCAAACATGATTTAATGTTAATTTGAATATGAAATAAGCTGATATATTACAGAATGTTTGTTAAACTGTATTCTAGGGTGATGTTAATTAAGCATGGAAAGAATTCTATAACTAGAAAATAAGTTTTAAAGTTCAACTTGAAGCATAGCACCAACTTTTAAAACTCTTTACAATATAAGAATCAGTCAATAGACTTTTTATTTTCTAGAAAGATCTAAAACACTTCTGAACAGAAGCATGCACTAGTTGCCTAAAAATCAAAAAGAGTAAATTTTGCTTGAAAATAAAAATGTATAATCTATTTAAATATAAGTAAATTATGGTGCTGGAGTTGTGCAAGTGGTAGGGCGTTTGCCTAGTATTCAGTTAACCTAGGATGGACCACGGTTTCAATCTCCCGGCGTTCTATATGGTCCCCCCAAGCCAAGGGCAATTTTTGAGTGTATAGCCAGGAACAACTCCTGAGCATCACCGAGTATGGCCCCCAAACCAAAAATAATTAAATAAATATAATTAAAGTGCTTTAAGAATATTTGTTTAAAATACTGGAGTATTTATATTAATGCCCTTACACCTTTCTCAATTGAGACATCTGGTAATAAAATATAGGACTTGGGGGCCATAACAAATAGGGCTTGACCCTTAGGCACTTCTGCTTTCTCTTCTCCAAATTTCTGTTATCTCCTGACTCATAATAGATACATAATAAATCAAAACTTTGATGATAGGTATTATTTTATATTAGCACCATAGTACAGTTTATCCAACTAAAAGGGTATAGAGTAAAGAGAATCAATCTAGGCAGAGGTTTAACTATAGCATATATATGACTGGTTTTCCATTGCCCTTTTTTAATTTGCTTAAAATTAGAAATTTAGTCTAACTCAAAATCACATAATCAGAAATAATGAGGGTATATGTGAATTGCCCAAGTGCAATTCTCTAAATAATGAAGTTTGAGAACAATTATCCAGGGTATTACAAAACAAAATCTAGGCAAACTATACCAATACTTTGAAACTATACAATTGGAGGCCGGAGAGATAGCATGCAGTAGGGCATTTGCCTTACATGTGGCTGATTTGGGAAGGACCTGGTTTGATTCTGGCATTCCATATGTTCCTCTCGCTTGCGAAGGGCAATTTCTGAGTTCAGAGCCAGTAATGACCCCTGCACTCCACTGGATGTGGCCCAGGAACCAACCAACCAATCAATTAATGATTCAATCAATAAATAAAGTTTAAAATAAAGAAATTATACAAAATGTACACAGTGAGCTTCTGTAAATATTGCTCTCATAGTGACCTTGATGATAACAAATGTATTTTCTTCAAAACATGAACACTCTCTTCTGGTTACTTATAAGAGTTTCATAAAGAGAAAAAGTATATCTTTCTACTCTGTCATTATTATTGAATTGGAATCCACTAGTATAATTCCCTGTGTTTGAAGAACTAAAGAATAACTTCACAGAATATATGCATGCTAATCTGCTTTTTTCAACGTGAATGTTCCATTAACTATGTGCTTAGAAGTTCATGAAACTCGTCAGTCCACTGGTTCATTTTAAGCACTACATTTTTTTTCTTTTTTTGGTTTTTGGGTCACAACTGGCAGCACTCAGGGGGTACTCCTGGTTCTAGGCTCAGAAATTGCCCCAGGCAGACTCAGGGGACCATATGGGATGCCAGGATTCGAACCAATGACCTTCTGCATGAAAGGCAAACGCCTTACCTCCATGCTATCTCTCTGGCCCCAGCACTACATTTTTAAGAACCTTTTTCACCTTAGCCAATGGTGTTTAGGTGCTACTCCTGGTTCTCTGTTAAGGGGACCGACCATAAAGTACCAGGGATTGAACTTGAAATGGTCACATACAAGGCAAAATGATTTAACCCCTTTAATATCTCTCTGGCCTATTAAGTATTTTTTCTGTATATTTTCTGTTACTATTTCAACTTTATGAGCATCTGGAAATGTAGTTGGCTTTCAATTAAAATGAGATTAATCCAAAGAAGATTTAGCAGTGGCTACGAATTGCTTTGCTGAAAGCCTGCTCATCCAAAGTACTAAATTATAAGCATAGAGACACAAATCCATAAATATCAATTATTTAAAATGATTTAGAATGCATAGTTTTATGTAACTCATTTGACAAAACAGAAATGTCAATGAGATCTTTACAATAAACCAAAATGACTAATTTTATCCTTATGGCGATAAGAAGAAAGCATTTCAGAAAGGTAGGATTTCAAGGATTCTTCACCTTCAGTTTCTAGAACAACTCAGAATTGTACACAAAATTCTAATTCTCCATTAATTTGAATATTCTCTTACCTTAAACCCTAGTTTTCATAGAAAAAAATTCAGTATCTTTATGCTTTGAGTTTTGTGGGGGAAAGCTCAAAGAAAGAACACCTGAAATATAAAGCCTATAGAGTGGGTGAAATAATGGATAATACTGTTATTATTTCATAAATGAAATGGAGCAAGAGGATTCATTTGCTATGTAAAGGAAATTTTGGCTAGGCTCAATTGTTCTTTTCTATGACAACTTAATTGATAAAAGCTCTTAAGGGAGAACCAAGGGATTAACCTAACTAATTTATGAGATGAAGACAACACTCATCATCTAATTTAGTAGTTCTCTAAAAATAAATATAGACCACCTTAAAAATAATAGCTTGATGGTGGAAATGTCAATTGGTCCAACCTATTTTGGAAAAAATATATAGATACTCTTCTAAAAACTAGAAATTGAAATTCCATATGACCCAACAATACCACTCCCAGAAATATACCTTAGAGATCACAAAACACAATGCAGAAAAGCTCTTTGCATTCCTATGTTCATGATAACAATATTCACAATAGCCAGAATCTGGGGGAAAAAACAAGTATCCAAGAAAAGATGAGCAGATAAAGAAACTATGATAGGCCCACACAATGGAATACTATGCAGATCTTAAAAAAGTGAAGTTGTAAAATTTGCTTATACCTGATGGATATGGAAAGTATTATGCTAAGAAAAATGAGTCAGAGGAAGAAAGATAGACATAGAATTTTCACACTCATTCGTGAGATATTAAAAAAAAGATAGTATGGTACCCAGAAGGGATAAATATGAGGGTCAGGAGAACCAGTCCATAATAGGAAGTTTGCCACCAATAGTGGGAAAGTGCAGTTAGGACAGAGAAAGGACCAATATGACAATGATAGTAGGAAATGATCACTTTGGACAAGAAACTGGTGCTGAAGGAGATAAAGTGACATGCATCACACCCTTTCACATACCACAGTGTCCTAATGGAATAAAAAGAAAAGAGAAATAGGAGAGAGAGAGAAGAGAGAGTGGGAGAGAGAGAGAGAGAGAGAGAGAGAGAGAGAGAGAGAGAGAGAGAGAGAGAGAGAGAGAGAGAGAGAGAGAGAATGTCATGGCAGGAAGGGGAGAAGGCAAGAGGACAACTGGAGACATTAATGGCAAAAAATGTGCACTGGTGAAGGGCATTGTACATTGATTTTGTGACTAAAACTCAATCATAAACAACTTTTGTGTATCTCATGTATCAGTAATTTATTTATAAAAAGTAAAATAAAACATCAAAGAAAAGGTAATAACTTGACATTTACATGCTCAGAGTTCTAGGAGTAGCAGCAAAGCCAAATCATCTTATCTTCCATCACAACGCATCTGTCTCATAGCCTCTACCCCATCCCAAATCACTAATTCTCCCTGCTTCATTAGACCTGTGGCCTCATTGGGTAGTTATCACTAGTTATTTGTCATTAAGGAGATTTGCACAAATTCAAAAAATTATATAAAAGTCTGATAATCGGGGGGCTGGAGAGATGGAGGTAAGGCGTTTGCCTTTCATGCAGGAGGTCATCGGTTCGAATCCCAGTGCCCTGTGCCTGCCAGGAGCAATTTCTGAGCCTGGAGCCAGGAATAACCCCTGAGCACTGCCGGGTGTGACCCAAAAACCAAAAAAAAAAAAAAAAAAAGTCTGATAATAGGTAATATATCTGTTGACATGCGTGTTTTCTTTATATAAACCATAAAGTCCTCCAAGATTTATTTATACATCATTCATTTCTGTTGTTCTTGCACTCACAACATTGGTTAAGCAGAAGAATGATAGCTTCCAAATGCCTGTATTTAAATTATCACTCCAATATTTACTAATTTAGGAGTACAACAATGCATAATGTACAACCTCCTCTCTCTTAGTTGCATTTTCCTCACTCAGAAAATTAAACTTATAATAATGTTATCATTGAGTATTGTGGAAATTAAATAAGAATTCATTTGAAGCACTTATCTTAAGCTTCTCAGTGTGAAGTGAATGTTAGCTGTCGTTATTTTTATTATTATAGCAGGTGCTAAATGAATAAATGAATGGATGAATTGGTGTGTGGGAGATGGCACTAACAAGCATCTACCGTTTACTTCACATTTATAATTCTGTAATTTTAAATTGAATTTTCAAAGAACTTCATATCTGAAACTATTCACTAGTATTGAATAATCTAAGTTTCTCAGAAAGTTCATGCGGAAAAAACATCTGTGTACCTGAATTTAAACATTTACTCACCATATTATTTAATAAGCTAATACATATTTATACTTACTAAAACTATGTCAAACACTGCACTAATTTCAGAAATACAAAAGCATAAGGTCCTCCCTACAAAGTGGGAAAAACACAAAAAAAGGAATATTAGACAGAAAGAATGAGAAAGAATGACACTGTAAAGGAATATTCACACAAAATTACAATTGCAAATGTATATTATTTGGGGGTAGGATTATTGGGAAGAAATTGCAAAACAAAGAAGCAAGAGAAGGTTCTGGCTTTCATTATTTATTTCAGTAAATAAATGTCATACAGTAACACTTCCATAAGGATAAAATGATCAAGAAGGCATAGTACTATTCTAGTTATGAATGTTTCCACTTGACTTGTTTAGTTTCTAACCCATCAGTAATTTATAGTCCACATTTAAAAGTATTCTGATTTGTTTTGACAAGAAATATTCTTTGATGAAGAAATAAACTTCCTTAGTTTTTATGTTAGCCTTTTGCATTTAAAATCTCATTTGCAAATCTGAAAATATTTACCAAATCTAAAAAGCTCATGCACATTACAAACACTTATAAAATAAAGAAAGCATGTTTATAAATGGAGGTTTTGTCAGAGAAGTTTTCCTATACACAGTTTCTAAGCAACTGTTATCAACAAATAAAAGTAGTAATGTAAAGATGTCCTTATACATTATGCATATTTACCATAGTTTCTCACCTACATTGAGATATACTAACTATAGTTGAAATATACCTCAATGTACTATGCAGGAATAGTCAATAAAATAATACAATTTATTATAATTTCAATTTTGATCCAACTGATAACTTCTCCAGATAACTAATTTCCCTTGTCTCAGATTACAAAAGTGTGGACTCTTAATTTTGCTTTTTCTTTCAATGAACAAAAACAATATTATGTCTATTTCTTTGGGACGTTTTTATGAGTTCTTAAGAGTAGTACATTTTCTTATGATAAGATAAGAATGCCTTATTGCATTATGTTATAGTAAAGAAAAATAATCTTATTCTGCCTATTTTTAAAATGTATCTTTTCTGCATTTTTGCTGAAGAACCATTGGGGTTGATAATTCTTATAACTATCTTATATAGATTCTTAATCTTGTGTTGTTTCTCACAATTTGGAAATGGTATGGTATTTGTTTTAGTAGATCAAAATAGTTTGATAGAGGGGGTGGAATATGGACAGAGTGACAGGCCAAAAAAGGAGTACACACATAGGTTTGATCCTTAATATCACACTCAACATCCACTCTCATTTCTAGTAAGCATTTTGGTACAGGTGCTGGTGGCCCCCAGCCCCTACACAGGCTTGAGTTCTTCCAGGCTCAGTATTGATGGCAGTGGCCTCAACCTGATGTCCTAAGTACTCCTGATGTTATAAAAATATTTATAGAATTAGATGAGGGTCTCTGATTATCTCTAAACAATGCTTTTTTAAATAACATGGTTATGGTAGTGTTAAAGTTTATGGCATTGATGTATAAAGTCACTGTACTCCACCACTACCAAAGGAACAAATCACCTCCACTACCTTTCCAATGAATACCCTAGTTTACCTCTTAATTCCCAGCTGCCACCCCTCCATACTGCTGGGTAGTCTGAGTTTTGTGAACTAAAACTCTGAGTTGGTCATTGTTAAATACTGTTTATTCCTTTATTTCATTTTTCTTTATGCCACAGATGAATAATCTCACTAGGAGTGTCCAAAGCTTATATTGTAATTGGGCTTTTTAACTATATACCCTATGTGAGATTCAAATATTCTGACTTCTGAAATCGACATTATAACATCATCATTTTTTTAGTTTTTTAGTTTGGGGTCTGACACAGAAGTTGCCAGGATTCTCTGGATAGCATATGATGCCAGAATTTAAACCCTTATTTTCTATATGCAAAGCGTGCTCACTATCCATTTTACCCATGTCCCTAATAGTATTATTATAGCTTTAGCCCTTGTATTTAACTCTTTTCACCTTTGGGAAACACACCAAGATGTATTCAGAGCTTACTCTTGGCTATGAATTCTCTGTGTTTAGGAAACATTATTGGCAATAATCAGAGGATCATATGTGGTGCCTAAGACTGAAAATGTGTGAGCCACAAATAGAAGAATCCTACCCCTCTATACTATACATCCAGCCTCTTGCCCTTTCTGAACTGTGGTAGAGCATTTCACATTTGTTCTCCACATTACTATTAACATTTACTGTGTGTCAATCCTGTGTTTTATTGCCTCACAGGTTTTAACTCTAAAATTATTTTTTTATTTCTGCAGAATCTTCATTACTTTTCCATATCCCCTTTGTATCTTTCCTCTCAATTTGTGTGCTATTTAAAATTCTCTTTTATTTAAGATTTTTCTTCTTAAAAATCAGTCTGAAATTCAATTTTTGAAAAATTTCTTCTGCTTACTGCAACAAATAATTTCTGAAGTAATTACAATAACAAATAACTATAGTCCTCTGAACAGTTCAAAAAGGCACCGCTTCATAACATCTAGTTTATGCTTGACATGACATACTGATTTAAGAACCAAGAACTTGCTCATTTCATTTTCTGCAGAGCTGATATAAATATAATTCTAATAGAATTCTTTAGTTAATTTCTAATGAATTGATATGCTGTGAATTTTTTCCAGGACTATCAAGTGTATATTTTGTGAATGTGAGAATTTTTCTTGATATATATAGTCAGAGGTATTTTAGGAAGAAGTTAGAAGAAATTATATCAAAAATATCTTCTTAAAAAACTGCTTAAAACCTTGTAGCCTCTGTATAATATATAGTTGGCCTTTGTAAATAATTTTAAAAATTCTTCTTTTAATAAATGGAAACAAGGAATTTTAATGAGTCTTTTTCCTTGAAATAGTCCATATACATTATAGAATTGTCCTGTTATTTCTATGACCTAGATTTTAACCTAACTTTGTGCTAGCTTATTTTAACACCCTAAAATATATTCAGATTAGTCTACCTTAATATGCTTAAATGCTGAAAATTTTATGCTTGGACAAAGAGCAACTGTAGGTCTTTCGCCAAGCACAGTCAATGCACTTGAGTATGGGTTACCAAAAATGCTGGAGAATTTTTTTTTCTATTTATTGTTATAGCTTAAATCCTTGTGTCTCTGGTAGGCTTAAAGTGTCATAAATATGCATTTCCATCTGCACATCCTTGTCAGGAATAGTTCTGCTGGGAGGTGTTATGCCACCCAAGTACTTCCAGAATAGAGTCTGTTAATCCTGTTACCACTATAGAAACTCAGAGGAAAAGTCTACTCAGGCCACTACTGCAGCTGCTGTGACTGTAAACGTTCCAGCAACCACACCCTGGGTACCAAAAGGAAGCATAAGAAAAATTCAATTTTCTTCAAATTAATAGAGGAGGGCTAACCTCATGAGAACTAACCAGATATCTTCAAAGCTTTTTTATAAACCTTTTTAGTTAAAATAAAGGAAATTAACAAGTCAACACACACACACATTCAGGTACATATACACACACACACACACACACACAATGAATATATTTGCTGCCACACAAAAGTAGCTATTGTGGTAAGTTTTAAAAATAAAAAATAATTGAATAAATTCGTACCAATTTTAGGTGTGCATTTGTCACTTGGGAAATTACTGTAAATTTTCACTATGTTACTCACCAAGAGACTAGATATTGAACTTTCCTATTAAGAGTTTGATAAACTCCATATAACTCTGGGCACAATTGATGGCTAAAGGAGCAAGTGATTTGTCCATAAATTACATCCTGATTATCTCTTTATCTTCGTCTTATTTCAATTTTGATTTTTGTTCTCTATAAAGTTTATTTCTATGGTGTCTTTATAGAACTGTCTCAAAGATGGACACTGGAGTATCAAGGCCTAATTCTGACCAACTGAGGGTCTCTGAAGTTTGTCAAATCCTATCAGTTTCAACGCCTGCATAGCACAAATGCAAGAATCAACTCAATAAACCAAATCCAATATCAGTCATTCAATAAGTATTTTTTCAAAAATATATTAGTTATCTATGATTACAGAAAGAGTATTTTACCTGCTCATGTCCTTAGAGTTTAGATCTCAGAATTATCCATAAATTTATTTGGATAATAAAACTTTTCCATTGAAGTTGTGAAAATGAAAATCCTGCTCCCTCTTGAGATTTTTTCAGAAGTGATTTTTCAAATCATAAACTTAATCAAAGAATTGTTAATTTATAAAAATAATATTATTTTAAAGGAAAACCTATAACTGGCCAAAGAAAAGTGCAAAATTCTCCCATTTACTACTAGTATGACAATAACATAAATTGATACGATCATTCTTGACTGCAATCAGCAAATTATAGTGAGAGTTTTAGAAATCTTGAGCCTAAGTGGTAGCGCAGTGGTAGGGTGTTTGCCTTGCACATAGCTGACCCAGGATGGATGAAGGTTCGATCCCTGGCATCCTATTTGGTCCCACGATCCAGGAATGATTTCTGAGAGCAAAGGCAAAGTAACCCCTGAGTGCTACCAGGTGTGCCCCCCAAAACAAAACAAAACAAGACAAAAACATAAAAGTTTTAGAAATCTGACTACTAATTTAATAGTACCTTCATTATGAATTTAAGTACATAAACAAGGAGATATATAAAATGGTCCAGGAATGTAACCAATTTGTGCATAAATATTGTGAAAAAAATCTCGAATAACCTATATTTTTATTGAATGTGGACATCAGTAAATAATTTATGGTATATCCTACAAAATTCTATATATGCTTTGATTCCTTCTATATCAATTGTCTGATCTATCCCAGATACTCCTCCAAGATAAAGCAATGACTTAATAGTAATAAATATCTATACAAATACAGGTGTTATTTTAGTCAAGGGTAGAAAAACCATATGCTCTAGAATAAAGTGAACAAATAAAATAAAATATTTTCTGTATGTTGGAAAAACACTATGAAATCAATGAATTGTTGATATTTTAGAAATAGCTGTGTAACAGTCTTATGTCAGGGTTTTCTAATATTGGCACTATTACTTTTGAAACCATATTCTATTCATGGTTGTTGTACTGTAATATTTGGATGGCTGAGAAGGAGAGCTTCTGCATTGTAGTGCTAACTCACTAATTTCATTATTCCCACTCATGACAATAATAATAGCTCCATTAATTGCATAATGATCATATGGGTCAAAATCTGCCCTGCTTGAGAACTGTTACCGCTTTAGAATAGGCAAATCTTCTCTGAAAATATAACATTTAAGCTGAGAACAGGTGTGATTTTTATATTAAGAATGCAGCAGAAACTCAAAACACATATAATATAATTAATAAAATGCTAACAATATTTTTATTTTAAAGTATAACTCTCTACATGTGAAATACTTAGGAATTCTTAATGAAAATTCCACTTCTATCACTTTCTAGTTGCATGACGTTGAGTAAAATTACTTTACATCTGTGTTCTCATTCTTAACATATAGTTGCTAGAAATATGAAATAAATTGATACAATCAAAGCCCCTAGTAGCGTGAATGACATATTTAGAAACACTTTTCTTGTCCCTCTCCCTAGAATACTTGCATATACACACATGAAATATATGTGTGTCTATGTATATTAAAATAAAAATATGTATATTCTGATTTATATGGCATATTATATTTAGTATATTATATATTTATATTTTCTTTTTGTGAAACAAATACAAAAATGACTTAGTAATGGTAAAATTCGGATAGATTATTTTTGTTTTTTAGGTCACACCCTTGGGTGGTACTCAGGGCTTACTCCTGGCTCTGTATCAGGGATCACTCCTGGAGAGGTTCAGTGAACCACACAGGATGTGGGGAATCAAACTCAAGTTGGTTTGTGCAAGACAAGTGCCTGCTATATTACTCTCTCATCCCTCAAAAATGTATTTACACTTCTTATTTTTCCAGAAACAATGCAAAAACTTTTTAATCAAAATTAAGCAATGAACATTTAATCACAAAAGAAAGAATTTTTATTTTTTCACTAGAGTCTACTGACATATAGAAGAAAACCACTTGAAGATATTCTCAGAAAATCGGTCCCAAGAAAAATTAGTCTGCTATCACCTGAAATCTGAGACACCTGGCTCTCCATCTGTATTCACTCGATTAGTCACCTGAAATTTATTTAATGTTTGTTTTCTCCCAGATCTGGGAAATCAAAGATAGATAGAAGAAACTCCTATATTTCTACAAGAAGCTCCTACCAGAAGGGGGAAAAGAAATAGATATACAACTTTCCACAGTACAATAAACTAAAGGATTATAATCAGGCTACCAGTTCCCTAGCCCCTTGGGGCTCCCAAAAATAACAATTAATTTCAAGTGGTATAGAGAACACTGTAGGAAACTTTATATAGGAGTTAACACTTTAGGGACTGGATAGTACTACAGAGGGTAGAGCATTTGCCTTGCAGACAACTGACCTGGCTTTGATTCCCAGAACTCCATAGGGACCCAGAAACTTCCAATAATGGTCCCTGAATGCAGAACTAAGAGTATGTACTGAGCATTGCTAGGTGTTGTACAAACCCCCTCCCCAAACATTAGAAAACACAAACATTAGTTATCAAATAGTTCTATGTTTGTGCATAAACATAAGTACAAAATCAATGAACTTGGAGAAAATAAAATCTGGGAAAGAGTTTGATATGTCACAAAAATATTTCAATTTCAATCTCATATAAATATGTATAGCTTCATAAAATAATTTATAAATGTAAAGTTTAATTGTCATAGAAATAAGAAGCCATAAGTTCAAGTACTAGCTTTGCCCCTTACTAGCTGTAAAATGTCATTGCTAAAATCTCTGACCCTCTTTCATTCATATAATAGTGATAATGATGCTTTGCAAAACTGTGTGAGCTCCAAATGAGATAATGCAAGTAAAAGACTTTAAGTGACATTCAAATAGTTGCAATGAATAAATTGCGATGGTTTCATATAAGGAATATTTTGAATAATTGTAGTTTAATTTTAACCTTGTATTTAAACATGGTAAAATAACAACTGTATACATAATACAATTTATGCATGAGTTTATAGCTTAATTGACTTCCTTTATTTTTTTCAGAGCACTAAATCTATCACTAAACCAAGTGCATCAAGTTCTAAAAATTCTATGCTTTTTCTGAGATATAAGATAATCTTTATTTCTTGAGACACATTATGCACACTTTAAACCGAATGTGGCAACATAAAAATGAAAAGGAGGCTCATAATTACAAACTGTTGTTATGTCTGAAGGAAACTCAACTACCTCCTCTGAGCGAATTGCTCCTCGTTACAGCTTCTGGTCTAGCTATAAAAGTTTATCACTTAGTCCATGTCCGTCTACAGATGCTGACAGGCAACAAACAGAGGCAATGAACTAGAAAGGTTAAGGGAAATATACCACTTTGGCCACAAAATTATTTTCTTAGGAGTTTTGGTCACTTGGGGTGAGGAAATTGTTTTCATCCTTCTTAGGTTGTTTTTCTTATTCTTTTTTAATCCTTTTCACCTTGAACATTCATTGCATTTTTTTTCTTTTTCAGAAATAATATTTTTATACTTTTTGTCTTTGGAAAAAAACTGACTAAGGCTGATTGAAGAGTCTGTCATGGACTCAGATAAACATTTCATCGAATACTTTTGGAAACAGACTTTCATTTGGAGCACTGTAGAGACAAATCAAAACAATGCTGTATAAAATTTTAGTTTCGACTTGAGAGTGTTAAGGATATGCTTTACCTCGATATGGGATTTAAAAATAATACATGAAAAATGTTTAATATTTTATCTCATTGTACCCCGAGAGATTGTACAGCTGATAGGGCACTTGTCTTGTATACAGCTAACCTAAATTCAATATTCGGGACCCCAGATGGTCCCCAGAGCACCACCAGGAGTGATTCCTTAGCACACAGAAGTAGTAAGCTCTAAATACTAGTAGGAATAGCCTCAAACCAAACAAAAAGTCATAAATATTTGTCTCCTTATTTCTCTACCCTTCCACTCCTAAAAGATAATTCTGAAACCATGATATTCTATTATTCAACCTAATAGGATATACCATGGAATATGTAATAAATTACTTATTTCCATTCATTCAAACAGGTGAGACAGTTAGAAAACTCTCCTAAGTTTAAAAAAATATTTAATTTGGTATTAAAAATTATTGTTATTTAAATAAGCTTGTATATCAATTTATAAAATTTTGTCAGTGACAAGCAACTCTTTTATCTTCCTTGTCTATGTGTACAGTAGAAGTTCTTAAGTTTGGGCAAAAGCATTATTACAACAAGTAGGGCCTTTCAAGCAGCTGACCCAAGTTTCATCCTTGGCATTCCAAATAGTTCCTAGAGCCAGTCAAGTGTCATCCCTGAATTCAGATGCAGGAGTCAGCCCAGTGCATTGCCAGGTGTAGCCCCCCAAAAACTGTTTTTAAAGTTCATACATAGTATAAACTACCGGTGATCTACAAATCTAAGTAGTGATTTTAGACATATCTAATACTTTAACCCACATTTGATTATATTAAATGTTTTAGCATATTTTGCATTTTGTATTATCACTTATCAACTTGTAAGAAATAGTTCTTATATTTTAACAATAACAACATCAAAATCACTTCTGATATATGGGTAAACTCTACAAATTTTACATACAATAGAAATATTTAACCTATACCATAATTATTTATTAAAGATTTGGAAGCTTAGACTTCAATAAGTTGCCTGTCTGCTTTGATGAATGATGACAGTACTAAATTTCTAAGTCAGAATATACATTTACAGTTAAATCTAAAGAAATTGTAATTTATAATTACATCTTGACAATTGGGCTATAAATTTGAAATACACACTCACTTTAAATACTTTGGTCTAGAAATAAAATTTAGCTCTCACTTTTATTAAAAATTATCTAATAATTTTTATATTGGCTTCTGGAATTTTCCACTTTAGAAAAAAATACTAAGCAACCATTTTCAAAAAAGTAAGTTGACAATAGAACAGATAGTTTGAGAACCAAAAGAGGGAAAATATTCATTCAAGTGATGACAAATTATTCATACTTTGTGGCTGTGCATGACATGTATATTCTTTGCCTTTATAAGTGAACTAATAGAGTCTGAAGATCATATATCAATACATTTTATTAGAATACATAAGATATCTTGGTGTAAAATTTGTACAGGTACTAACTTTGTTAGCTGGCCTGGATTCTATCCTTAGCATGCCAATGGTTCCCTAAGCCCCTCCAGGAGCAATCATTCAACACAGAGTCAGTAGAATAGTGAACCCTGAGCTCAATACCACGTGGCCCTTAACAAACAAACAAAAATATATATTGGGGATATTTGTCACTATAAATGAGACCGAATCTGAGGACACAATGATTTAACTTGAATGGTAGTTTTGAAAGTAAAATCAGAGATAGATTTATGAGATATTTGGAAGAAATAATAAATAAGAACATGCAAATGATTGGTTGGGTATGGGGCAAATCACTAAGTTTAGGGAACTAGTAAAATCATAATATCATGAGAATAAATTAAATTGTAAATTTACCAGGGTTATCAAAATTTACCAAGTTTGGGAGAAAATGAGGAGTTCAGTAGAAAAAGACTTTGATTTTAAGGATTTATTAATCTGGTAACTCAAGTAAAATTTACGAAAGTGAGACTGTAATTCTCTGGCGCTGAGTCTCTTGCCATTTTTCCCTCAGCAAACAAAGAACTGGGCATATTTATGCTCAACAAATTTTCCTGGTCAGATAACTACATAGAGATCTTGAAACTAACCTCACAAACAGTAATTGGTCGATGAATAAGCTGACCTTCAAAGGTACAAAAATGGGACTAGGAGAAATGGAACTTGTATATTCTTGAATTTATATATATATATATATATATATATATATATATATATATAATATCAGATATATAATATACACACATACATAATGAAGTGCTAGCAGGGAAATGAATCAGGGACAAGGTAGTCAGAATTAAACTAAAAGGGGGCCGGCGAGGTGGCGCTAGAGGTAAGGTGTCTGCCTTGCAAGCGCTAGCCAAGGAAGGACCGTGGTTTGATCCCCTGGCATCCCATATGGTCCCCCCAAGCCAGGGGCAATTTCTGAGCGCTTAGCCAGGAGTAACCTCTGAGCATCAATGGGTGTGGCCCAAAAAAACAAAAAAAAAATTAAACTAAAAGAGTGAAATAAAGGAGAAGAGATGAGAAACACAAGAACAGAATCAGAAAAGGAAGGAAGGATGTAAAGCTACTTCTTATTCATAATTTGAATGGTTATCTATATTAAGATTGAAATAAAGAATACATGGAAGCAGCAATTACAAAGCCACATTTAGTGAGCAAAAATAAAAACCATTAAAATGTTTCCATAAAAATTTCTGTAATAACTTAAAGTAAATAAATTATTAGCTCCTGTCACATTGATTCATCTATTGCATGTGGGTTCTCAATAAATGTTAATTGAATTTAATTAATAACATTTGCTCAATGGTAATAAAAAATTAATTAACTGTCTGTCTTTTCTGTTACTTAAGTTTATGCTCATTGGTTCTGCAATTATTTTAGCACCAACATGAATTTTCTATATCACTGGCTTTCGAGATACACTTCAATTTTTTCCCTAAGAAATATAGCTGAGGTTTTAATTTTTGCTCTAATTCTGTTGTTTATTCTGTGGAAAAATTATTTTCTGTAAGTTCATGTCAAGAGCTGTGTATAACCTCCAAAGATAATTTCACAAGTTCCTTATTTAATTTCAAAATAGTTTTCTCTGCAGAAGTTGTGATACCACTTTATATGTGTTTCTCCTTTTAGCTTATGCTACTTTATAATACTTTGGATACAATGTCAAATAACACTGAAAAATAAGGAATCTGGGGGAGATTACTGTTAGCATTCCATCTATAAAAGATGGAAGATGTCAGTAACGTTCACCCAAAAATTGTGACTCATTTTAGATGTCAGAATTCTGGGTTGAACAGACTGGGTACTAAAATGTGTGTATGTCAGATTTTGTAATGAGCAACAGATAGTTCCCACTGGGGAATGAAAAAAATAAAAATATAAACAGATATAGAATTAAAATAACTTTATGAATGGCAGTTTAACTTCTCTATAAAATCCTCTCAGTCCAAGCCCAGTATCTCCAAATGGTTGTTTAATGTAGCACACAACTTACATTCAAAATGCTATACTTAAAATTGTCACAAAATTAAAAAGAGAATTATATACCACTTGGCTGTAGACTGTATTCTCTGCATGTTTCTCCATTCCAGTAACCTCTATCCAACTTTTTTTTTGTTGCTGAATTACTTTGTGTAAAAGCAATTTAAATTACATGCAGCCCGACTACGTGTGATATTTTGAACTGATTGTTAATTAATTCTGTAAGCAAATAGCCCCTGTAATCTTTATACTCATCAAGGTTTCGTGATCAATCAGTACTTTCTGAACTGCTCTATAATGTATGGTACACAGCATCTGCAACCGAACAGTAAGGATTCCCTCAGAGTACAAAAAGGTGGTTTTTGTATGGCAAAGACTGTTCAGGAAAAGGAGTGTCTGTAAAACTAAGTTACTTACAAGGTTTAATTTTGGTAGGTGATACATTACAGGATTTAGGGTGAAGAGGGTTTCGCTGATGTTCAGTATTAGCAGCTAAAACACAGAAGTGAAACTTAGCAGTAAGTTAAGAAAATATTCCTTGATAATGAGGAGACAACGATAAGAGCAAAGCTTTTAAAATCTACCCAGTCTGAGTTCAAATCAAAGTTCTACCAGTTACCAATAAAGACTCTTGGGCAAATTACCTAAATAAACTGTTTAAGGTTTGGTAGCCTCATTCATCTGCTAAAAGGGGGTGCCAATTTATACATTTCCCATCTGTTCAAGGAGACTATCGATATCTGTCTCCTATAATCTTCACGATGCTTAAATTAAGGAATACATGCAACTGTGTGTGTATCCTGTGTGTAAAGCTATCATTTGGTTCTTCAACGGGGGGGGGGTGATTTTACCCCACATGGGAAATTCGACAGTATAAATAGATATTTTTATTTGTCACAGTAGTACTGGATGGAAAGGGATGCTGTTATAGATCCTGAAACTTCCCCCAAACACTGCACAAAACTCTTCAAAATATCAATACAGTTTTAAGGTCTAATTTGAACAAGTATCTGTTGTTGTATTAATTAGCTACTAGAAGCTTTGGTATCCAAGTTAAAAGAAAAGAGCAACTGTGTTTGAACATATTATTGATTTGGTGACTCTCTTAATTGGAGAAAGGCTAGAGATTACCATATAATAAAGTGAAGAGTTTTAAAATTTTCAATTTCACATCATTGTTATCAACAACGATGTTTCCTACACCCCTCCCTATTTCTTCCAATTCTTTGTGGTTTTTTTTTGTTTGTTTTTTGTTGGATTTTTTTTGGCATGAATCAGAACAAAATCATGAAATTAAAGTCAGCATTAAAAGAATGAGAAATAAAAAATAACTACAATTGAGAGTCAGAATGCTTAGAATCTTCAAACATACATACACACACAAAGCCAAAAACAATTGTATATGCCATACTTATATCTCTGATGCTAGTAAGAGTAACAGCTCATGATTTGTTTCTAATAACCACTAATATATAACTCAAAAAGCTATTCTTGGGGCCAGGTAGGTGGCGCTAGAATTAAGGTGACTGCCTTGCAAGCGCTAGCCAAGTAAGAACCCTGGTTCGATCCCCTGGTGTCCCATATGGTCCCTCCAAGCCAGGGGCAATTTCTGAGCGCTTAGCCAGGAGTAACCCCTTAGCATCAAACGGGTGTGGCCCAATAAAAACAAAACAAAAAGCTATTCTTTTTTCTTCATTCTCAAAAGCTATAGCCTATGGGACAGGGGTTTCCAAACTTCTCTACAAGTTGAAATCACATGGGAAGCTGTAAGAATCCCCTGATAATTATGGCATAATCTGTTGTGGGATATGAGTGGAGTTGTCCAAGCTTTTAAAAAAAAACTTTTCAAAATTTTAAAGATTTTCCAGGTGATTCCACTCTTCAGAGTAGTCTTGGAAACACTGCCCTAGGAGGGCGGATACAGTGGAAATTTCCATTTGCTTCAAACTAAAAAATAAATCATAAAAGGACAATGAAAATGTCATTGACAAGAACATATCTTTAGTGCTGAGCTATATAAACCTGTAAGGTTAAGTCAAGTGGTCAGTTGCATTGTTTATTTTACTTCCTCAATAGTATTGATCCTAGCTGGCAATGGACTAGCAACACGAACATAATAGCAACACCTCTCAATAATGTCATCTAATCATAAGGACTGTGACTTATTTAGGTCTTAAGATGTCTCTAGGAATCAGCAGGGCTGCTTCTTTCAGAATACCACCAGTTCTTTCAAGGTCTTAGAAGTCTGATTAGTTGGTTAGAATATATTTAAAATGAACTGCACCATTACCCAGTCTTGTTCACTCTCTAACATGATTTCATGCTTCCCTTTTATACACTCCAATATTGTAACTTCAGCAGATAATTCTTTGCTAACATTTCATGCTTCTCAGCACCACTTCCACCATCACTGCTTTCCCACTATATTTTATAGAAGAATGCCTAATTACTTCCAATGAGTAAATGGCTGTAAAAAGAAAGTGTATGTTTTCTCAGCCTTCTTTATATCTCTCCAAACCAGAATATAATAAAAATTAATACGCATCAAAGAGATAAGGCAGGAGTGAAGGCAATTGTCTTGTTTGTGTATGACCCAGTTTGATCCCTGATACAACTGTCCCCAAGCACATACATGAGTAATCCTAAATACAGAGCCATAAATAATTCATGAGAATTGATGAGTTTGGCTCCCAAATAAAAATAAAAGAGAATAAATGGAAGGGAATAATATCTTACAAAGTTATTTATGATACTTTATAGTTTATATATCTTATGTATATAAAATATGTGTACTATATAGAATATATAAAATGTTATTGTTCATAAATCTATAATATAAATGAATTATATCTAATATTATATACAATTGTCCTATTTAATAATGATTTAATCTTTTGAGTAGAACTTAATTCTTATAAAATTCTAGAATATAAAATTTTCTGCAAATCAGTCCTTAGACCCTAAGGTCATGTCAACTATTGTGGGTGTGTGAGTTTTCTTTTCTCAGATAGATATGCAGAGGAGGGGAGAAAAGGGAAGGGTTGGGAAGGAAAATAAAAGGAAGAAAAGGCAAAAAAAAAGTAGAACGTAAAAGAGGAAGAAAGAGAAAATAACAGAAAGAACAGAGAAAAAAGAGAAAAGAAAAGAGAAAAACAGAGAAAGATGATAGATATAGATAGATACAAAAATAGAAACAAAGGAATGAAGGAGGGAAGGAAGAAAGGAAGGAAGGAAAGAAGGAAGGAAGGAAGAAAAGAAGGTAGGAAGGAAGGAAGGAAGGAAGGAAGGAAGGCAGGAAGGAAGGAAGGAAGGGTTCACAACTTAGCAATTGTGTTGGATGAATATACAGAGATAAGTTCTAGCCCCAGTGAATAAATCACATTCCCTTGAAGCATAATCCCTGCCCATCCAGGCTACATAGGCTACTAAATGAATCAACTAACCAATGCCAAGACAGAGGAAAAAATAAGAACTTAGAGTAATTGAGAATAAATGTAGAAGCGAGTTTTTAGACTGTTCATTTATATTGACCTTTTTTCCATAGGGAGAAAAAATAATTGTAGAGGTAAAACTATAAAGCTACTTTAATTAGCTTTATATGATCTTATATAATCCATATAATATATGGAGATTATATAAATCATTGAAGTGTACTGTTTTCCATTTAAGACCCTTTACTGTTTTAGAAATTCATGAAACATAAGTAAACTGACAACATAGCAAGAGATTTTGTTGACCTAAGTAAATTAATCCCTTGGCTTGACACTTATTTATTGTTTATAAATACTTTAAATTTCAGAAGTAGAAAAAATTTAAGTGTAAAGTTGTATAAATATTGGTGCCAGAGTGGTGGCACAATGGTAGGTGTTTGCCTTGCACATGCTGACCTAGGATGGACCGAGGTTCAATCCCCAGGCATCCCATATGGTCCCCAAGCCAGGAGCAATTTCAGAGCACATAGCCAGGAGTAACCTCTGAGCATCACTTGGTGTGGTCCAAAAATTGAAACACCAAAAAATTGTATAAACATTGCAGTCTTATTCTTAGCAATATATTATTATTTATTTATCCTATTCAATAAGTAAGACTTAATTCTTATAAAAGCTTAGAATGTGAAATTCTCGGCAAATGTTCATTCTTAGACCCTTCGGTCATAAAGGGTTTGTGTATATGTGTTTTCTTTTTCATCTAGGTATGCCACTCACAAATGGAAAGCATGCAGATGAGAAACCCATTAATGCTATCGTTATAAATTCAGTATCCGAATTCAATATCACAGATGGACCAGCCAAGGAAACCCCCAGTGAGAAAAAACTGTCAGAATCCAGCACATCACTGTCCTCCCTTGAAGAATGCCAAACGAAATTTTCCTACCTCCAAACTGATACTTCAGTTCATCAGAGAGACACTGATGGTATGTTTCTCAGAATCAACCCATCTCTAAATAAAGCTCCCCAACCCCCAGTCTCTGTAAAATCATCGCATATGCTGTTAGAAAAAAAAAAAGTCTTTATGAATATTAAATAGGAAGACTTTGATTTGAAAACCCTGGTGAATGACACATGTCAAGGTCACTTTGCAATTATGAGGTGCTTGGCAGATTGTTTGCTCTCAAAGCTGGGAGTTGAAAGCAATGTTATAAAAATCTGGGGTGAAATGTAATCATTTTTTGCTATAGGACTATGAAGAAAATTAGGGAAAATGGCAAACTTTTTTCTCTTCTTGGATCTGGGACTTTTCAACCATGAGTCTAGGCTAAGAGGAAAAGGCAGAAAAAAATGCTATTGAAATGTTGGAACTATGTCTGGTAAAAAGTATAAATATGTTCATAACAATTACCCATAAAATGTATTCCTTCTCCAGGGCAAGAGCAATAGTACAGCAGGTAAAGCATTTGCACAGGCTGAACTGACTTAAATCTCTTGCATTTCACATGGGCTCCCAAGCCTGTCAGGAATAATACTTGAGCACAGCTACATGGGGCCCCCAAACGATGAAACAAAAACATTGATTCCTTCTCCAGATGATGCCATTTCATAGACATTCTATTCAGTGAAAATAGACATCCAATGTATGATGTAAAAGGCAAGTTCCATTTGTAAAGCCAATTTCAAATTGATTTGGTCAGTATTGTCAAGTTTAAAATCATGGACCTCCACATTGAAACATAGACTTATTCACGGTAACTAAACCATTACTTATACTAGATCTATAACCTATTCTAGAGTTCACTATCTACTTTCAAAGTAAAGAAAGTTTGAAATTTCTCAAAAATAAAGTACAGAGATACAGTTTCACATTTAAATTCACATGAACTTTATAAAAATAAGTAAAAATTAACTAAAGATTGTATAACAGGAATTTGGGCATCCCATCAACCCATCTTCACATTATTTACTTTATAAAATTGAAAAAAGTGATTGTCATCTGAATCTCTCAGTTGTAGACTAGTGCAATTAACACATCATAGGTTCTCTGAAGTTCAAGTTAAATGGCATGTAAAATAATATAAATAAACTTAGTATTCAAATTTTGCTTGCATTATAATTGTAGTTTTATAAATAACGATAGTGGAAGTTTCTAAATGATTAGATAATGTTTGTGTGAATGTTGCCATGACTGCTTCAAACTAAGCTTGGAGTAAAAGTAAGTAATGATGCAAACTAGAAGCAACATTAAGGACAGGTGAGACTGAGACAAGGCGATAAGCAAAATTTGTATTCAGCTTCAGTTAATTATTAACAGAAGGATGCAGGTGCTGCAGGAAATCTCTAAATTTTTGTGCTGACAGTGATTGTTTCTTTTATAAAGTCCCCAACATTCAACTTGGAGTCATTTTCTGCAAATATCCATCCTCCTGGAGTCTTCCTCCTGGAGAATACAAGGTTATGACTTTAAATTCAGGGTGATACGGAAGTTACTAATCTTATTAGAGTTTTATGCCAATCAGTAAAGATGGAATATTGGAGGATTCTCTGCAAAAATATTTTATCAAAGTGTATCAGGGATGCGTTATCTTAAGAGGTACTGTGCTTATAATCAATACTACTGATTGGAAATTGCCACTGTGCATATCCTCACAGTGCCCCTAGAGCACTAGGATTTCCCAATCAGGGATCTGGAGAATGGAAAGAGTCAACAGCAGATAGCCTGATACTCAACCCTCTATTTTCAGGGAATTGGCTACAGTGACTCTTCCATTACAAAGGCAACTGTTACCCAAGAGCCTTCTGCTCTTGGGTAAAAAGAACCAATTATTCTCTCTTCAAAAGAGCAAAAGAGTAGGTGGACCCCTCTTTGTCTGGCTTACTATTAGTGAACTCATATCTGTTTGGTCCTGGAACCCTCGTTTCCCCTTCTATTTAAGAGGCAGAGCTAGAAAAATGGAGGTATGTGGTTTTGTTTGAAGGCAAGAAAAACAATAGAATGGGGTACAAAATAAGAGGGAAAAAAAAGAAGTCAAAAGTCAAATACGCTGAAAATGGGCTGATGGGAAGGTTGCATGGTGAAAGGGGGTGTTCTTGTTATGACTGAAACCCAACTACAATTATGTTTGTAATCACGGTGTTTAAATAAAGAAATTATTTTAAAAAATAAAAAAAAAGAGCAAAAGAAATTTAGGATTGTTGAAGTAGATTGTTTTCTTTTGACCTGGACTGAGGCCAGGAATTTCCCTTGTAAACTGTAGCCAATATCCCATCTTTCCTCTCAAACAGTGACTATTACCCCAGTCAGGTAAGAGTTTTGGGGTTCCTGGATAAAAGAAAATAAGAGTAAACATTCAGATCAAGAAGACTCACAAATAATGATAAGCAATGCACATTATCCTACGGAGCAAACATTGCAAAAATCAAGAGTTAAGCTATACCCACTTCACGTTAGAGAATTTTGGGTAGGAATTAATTTAAGGATGCAAAACTGAGAACTGGGGTCATTGTTTGTACTGAGATAAATGCAGAAATATCTTTTAGGAACAGCAGGGAAAACAGAAGGGAAAGGGGAAGATTGCATCCACTTTCATGTACTTTGTGGTTAATTTATTTTCAAATGTATAAATGAGTGAATAGGAATGGATGCTTAATTGCTAATATCTATTATTTATATACATTTCCCCCCACTTAAAACAGGACAGAAAGTCTCGCGCATGCAGATTTTGTAAAATGTGTTACACCCATTAGCGCAGTTCATGGTGTGTGCTCTGATGGGAATTTAAAAGCATCTTACTGCCCATCACATACTATGCTGCAGTATTGTTATTACTCTGTGGTTCATCCTGTGTGGTCCTTTTCCAGAATAAAATGAAAAAAGTCTCGAGCACTATTTATATTTCTCCCTATGATCCTATGATCTGACTGAAAACGCATCCCGTGGATAATAAAATCGGGGATGCACGCAATATCAGAAAACAGTCTCCACAGAAAGAACCCTGAGAATAGACCTAATTGATGTATAATTTTGAATTTGAGACATCTCATTCAGGTGGAACAAAAAAATCATAAATACAAGGCACCTCCAAAGAATAGTCTTAATTACACCATGGGCTACTGAATAAAATGATTACATTTTTCTTCGCTGTAAATTTTATACAATTAAATGCAGTAGTGTCACCTTAGAAAATGTTTCAATTTTATAATTATTTCAGTTCATTTACTCAGAAAAAAACATAAGCACAAATTTACTAAGTCTCACCCAAATCGAGTCATTCTAGTTCTAAAGAACTGACTTGAATGTTAGTTGTGCTTGTCTGAGCTTAAATAGATCTTGACATATTTAAGTAGCTATTAAAATTGATAACATTAGGGATGATACCCCAGGTAGAGAAAGGAATTCAGTCATACTTTTTCTATTTCCATTCTACATTACAGGATTTATTTTAAAATTTTAATTTTAGGGGAGTGGGAACCAATTTTTATGCTTTTTAACCAAAAACTTATTGTCAGAGACATTCTTTTATGCTACTCATTATTTTGATAAAATTTGGGATAAATTTTGATAAGTTACTAACCAGCAATTCCCCAATCAGTAAGGACTATGTTTCTTGAGCTGAAGAAAATTGTAAAAATTATAATAGGAGGTTAGAGCTGCCTCTTCCTCCCAATCCTGGAAATCACAGTGGCAAGGCAGAGAAAGACTGGCAGGGAAGACTCATAGGCTTGGGACTCAAAGACTGACCTTAGGTGCATTTACGGTAATTCCTTGCATTGTTACCTTCCGGATTGTAATTAAACCTGATTCTTTCTAATGAGGCAGATTCTCCCTCTTAATTATCCAATCCCCAGTTGTATATTTAGTACCTTTGGAACTATATTAATCCTTCAGTGTCCTTAGGGTATTGCATAGCACAATAAAATCTTGATATCCTAAAGGTACCCTGGGGTATAAAAAGGAAATAAAATAACCCTGTGAGGGTTTTTGTCATGGTTTCATGTTTACTGCCAAGCACCACTTTGGACGGCGGAGCTTGCAGGCTTAGATGCATTTAAAGCTTCTTCAATCCACATTTTAGAAGGCAAACAGTGAGAAATCAATAAGGGCACTGAGAAAGTAACACTGGCTCCCATGTCAGGACATCTCACGGTTCAATAAATACAGTTTAATATACTGGAAATATGTTAGGAAGGTATTTAAAGGGATGATGAACCAAGTAGCAGACCAGTGGGGTCCCCTACAAATGAGAAAAAAATAGGCACTCGTACCTTTTCCTGGATTTCTCCTCATGGCCACAGTAAGTCACTAACGTTGTCATTAGCTTGTAGGTCACTAGTAACTCACCATTACTATAACAATTAGACATGCATTTGGAGGGATCTGGAAGTTTAGAATTAGATAAAACCAGAAGTCAAAACTACTTTCTAAGATCTTATATGAAACAGATCAAAGGGAGGAGAAATATCCAAGTTTTTCCTCCTTTTACTGTCCCATTTCCCACTTAACTGAATCTTATTTTCTCTAACAGAGAAAGGTAAAAGCAGAGAGTGGTTAGTCCAGAAACCACCTAGAATCCAGCTCCAGGCTCAAATGTTGCAGTAGAAAATGAGGGCTTGTCAGGAGAGATAAAGTCATGAAATTTTCCTATACATGGATGTACATGGAATCTATTATGCTGAGGGAAATAAGAGAGACTCAGAATAGTCTCACTCATCTATGGGTTTTAAGAAAAATAAAAGACATTCTTGCAATAATTTTCAGAGACAAAAGATAGGAGGGCTGGAAGTTCCAGCTCACTACATAAAGTTCACCACAAAGAGTGACGAGTGCAGTTAGAGAAATAACTACATTGAGAACTATCCTAACAATGTGAATGAATGAGGGAAGTAGAAAGCCTGTCTAGAGTACTGGCGGGGGTGGGGTGGGAAGGCGGGCGATATGGGACATTGGTGATGGAAATGTTGCACTGGTGAATGGGGGTATTCTTTACATGACTAAAACCCAACCACAATCATGTTTGTCATCAAGGTGTTTAAATAAAGATATTAATAAAAAAATAAGAAAGTGAGGGCTCCACCATCTTACATTTGGAAGAACTGAGGACAGTAGGAATGTCCTTCTAGATGATGCTATGTTGGTTTTGTTGTTTGTTTGTTTTATAAATGGAATTAGTTATAAAATGTAGCAGTTCTCCTGTTAAATGCATACTGTTTTTAGTTAAAAAGAATGTTCTAAGGTATGAGAGGTTTTTTGGAAAAGGGTCGGTAAGCTTTCAAGTCATATATAACCGTTTAGTAAAATCAGCATCATGAAGATGATTGACATTTGAAGTGACATTACAGCAAAATTTGGAGAAAAATGTTTCACATCAGTGGCCATTATTTACTTAGTAATAATGCTGATAATTTTTTTAGTTTGGGCATTTTAGTAGACTGAGGCTGTAAAAGTCAACAGGGATGATTTTGCCTTGGATTATCTGCTAGAAGTCATTGTCACTTGAATTCATTGACTTCCTTCTAAAATTTACAGAACAATTTTTAGTTTGTTAATTAACTTTTTAACCTATTAGATGGTGTGGAAAACATGAAAGTTTGGCCTTAAAAGGTCCAAATAGTCTAAAGAAATCATTAAAATTCATTTAAAAACCACATAGAGGTTTAAAGTGAGTCCTGGCCCATAAACAATAGTATTCCATTTCTCCTACTGCTTTTTCCTCCAGGCCTTCTTAGTCATTTTCTTTTTTCCCAAGAATATGATGGTAGAGCAGCACACCATAATCTTTTGACCACTTTAATTGCTACCCATTGTTGCAGGTGCTGTGGCCATAACTCATTATTTGCAAGTAGAAAGTGTGTTCCATGATTACTTCCTTGGAGTTTATTTCACTCTGTTCCAGACTAGGTGTATTTTATTCAGAAAGAGTCACTTTTAGCATTTGTTCAATTCACCTGGTCTCATAAGTCAACAAAAGCCACAAATACCCTGGAGCAAATGAGTATAGTGCATTGCTTCCATTTTGCATATACATTTCTGAAAAGGATGCATTAGTAGTAAAAGATGTGGAGTTAAAAGTGTCATCAAATTTTATCAGTAGCAACACTTCTGCTACTGTATGCTTTGGCAAAAAAGAAATTACCAATCGCCTTCATGGAATTTCATATTTTTTACAAGTAGCCACATAGTAAATTTTAAAATCAATTTTAAAAGAAAGAAAGCTTTATAAAAGCTTAAAGAAAAGCTTGATAAGATTCTTGGCATTTGAGGCAAGTGATATATTTCATTAACTTAACATAAAATTAAGATTTTAAAAATATAATAAACTTAAGTTATATATATATAAACTGGAAAAAATAAAAAGTACATTTGAAATAAAGTACATTAGAAAAGCTCTCTTAAAACATCAGTTGTGTTTTGAAATATGTATTTTAATTTTTATTTACACTAAACTGTTGGTTTTGGAAGATTAGGGGGAAGTCATCTTAAATAATTAAGATATCTTATGATCAGAAAATGAAAATGAATGCATTTTTTGTCTTTATACCCAAGTCTAACTGTGTGTTAAAGTTATCTGTATTTGAGAGGGGCTATCTACAATTCTGTAAAAATAATATTTTGGGGGGGCGATATCCAGTGTTGCTCATCAGGGCTTAGTCTTGGCTCTTCAGTACGGGGTCACTCATGGCAGTGCTTGGTGGATTGTGTGGGATATCAAGTCAATCAGATGCAAGGCAAGTACGCTGCCAGATGTTTTCTCTCTTTGGTCCTTCTCTGCTATTTTTCAGACAGTTACAAGGTTTACAAATAGGTAACTATTATGTGGTTCTGAGTACTTCTGCTGGAAAGTAAATAAATGAGTTTAGAAAAGTGACAGCACTTTAAAGAACTGGATTATATGAAATCAAGAGGACATTTTCAGGGAGTTAATAAAGTGATTACTTAAATAAGGTAAGTATTAGTATGGGTTCAGGAACTTGAAATAATAATGGCATACGTTACTTACTCCTAATAAGGATAATAAAGAATTAAGAGTTGGCTATACAGTTATAAAGCATACCACTGCACCATTGCACATGTCTGTCCTCCAAAGGCTCCCATACATGTACAGCAATTAATTTTCCTTTCTTTTTTCAACAGATGAGTGTGCTTCCCTCATTCTCACCTGCCTATTTTGCCAGTTTTGGGACTGTCTCCTGATGCTGCCTGATATATGTGAAACAATGTGCACCAACCTATGCTGCCCCTCTCACAGGTATCACCACACCTCCAGTGAGAGTCATTCTCGGAATGACTGCAACTGCAACTGTGACATGGACTGCAGCCTCTTTGAGTCTTGCCATGAGACGAGTGAGTGCCTCGAGTTAGCCATGGAGATTTCTGAAATCTGTTACCGCTAGAAGCACCACAGCCACCAAGTTCCAGCAGACCTACTGGTCCCATAGAGACATCCTATGAACATTAAACTGTGATTTCCATGTACTGAAATGTAAGAACAGTGCACATTTCGTGGACTCTATAGACCGTTTTATTCTGCAACTCTCTGGGAAAAAGCTAGTCGTGTCAACTCAGTGATCTTATTCAAAATTTCTCAACAGCATGGCTCATTGAAAAGTAAGATCTTGATCAAATGTGACGAAAAAACTCAAATACTATTAAAATGCCATAGGTACAAAATGTTTCTTGACTATAAACTAGCATGCAAAACCACTGTCTTACTGCATTCATTGGCTTGCATCATGGGTTGAACTTTATTCACAAATTCAGGACAAATTAGTGCATTCCTCTAGAATTGACATATATTAGCTTGTCTTTCAAATGGACTCATGCATAAACATTATGCATTGTTGGTGTTATTAATAATGTATTGTATAACATCATTTTGTAATTAAAAATTTATTTATACAGTCTCTTAAAATTCACTTATATGTACAGTTTAGATAGGAAAGGGAATTAAGTGAATTAGAAACCATGTTCCTGTAATTACAACAGATGTCTCTAAGACATCTCCAGTGAATTTTGAATATGATGTACTTTGAGAGAGTACTGTAATTCTCGACCATATTATTAAGTCTATGACTATGTCATAACAGGTTATGTATATTCTTAATTTGTTACAGAAAGGCTCTTCTTTATTCTAATGAGCACAAGTTTCAAGAATGTGATCTTAGAAAATCAATTCTTCATTTTCCGCATTTCTGTTTGTCAGGTGCAATAAGCAACAGCAAATTAAGTCACAATAAATTCATTTACTAATATATTTGCATAAGCACCCAAAAGAAATACACGTGTAGGTACTTATTCAGCACCAAATATCCTAAAAGTATGTACTTTAAAACCATTTATATATTATTTTCTTGATCACTACAATTATAGTTTTAATTTATTATGTTGATAGCTCCCTTGTACTTATAAAAATGTAAAGATGCGATAGAAATTGGAAATTGATTTTAAACTGACTACAGTTTAAACAATTTATGGTGGAAAACATTTAGGTTGAAGTTACTTTAAAATCTTCTTTCTGTGGGTATGGCATTCCTTGTTTATGCTGTTTATATATTCCCATGGTGAGATATCAGAATATATTCTTTGAATATAAAACAAAGCACTCCATCAATAACTGAATAAATAACATGAAGTAAAAACAAGAATAGAGGAAGTTTTTATCATTTAGGTATATACTACCACATCTAATGCTTTTCTACATTCAAAACTTCCCCAAACATTGAAAATTATTAATTTTTAAGAAATAACTTAAGCTGCCTATACATGGAATTCACTCTTGTTGTCTTGTTCCTAACTAACAGCATAGTGCAAAAATATGAATTCCAATTTCTGTTTGACTATTGTGTGATTCAGAAAACAAAGAGCATGCAAGTGCCTCACATATCTCATATAGTATATCACTCTCTCTCTCTATTCAAAAGCTCAAGAGAAAAAGCTATACTCTGTGCATAGAACCTACAGAGCATTAGGGAGAAAAAATAGCCTTTTAGAACAGGAAGGGAAACCGGACAGTTCATAACCGTTACTCTAGTAAGAGATGAAGGCCCTGATGACTGATTTATCCACAGTTTTAAGATGAGCTAACTGCAGTTAACAGGAACTCTAAATGTTGGTCTTACGTTTTAAATACACTACACTACTACATAGTTTCTATGTAATCCAGCTGAAATGCAATGATTCTGCTATTCCTATTATTCAAGTACTAAAACACCACTAGAGCTGGAGATATGGTACAGAGATTATAGTACTTGCCTTGCACCTAACTGGCCCCAATTCGATCCCCAGCAGGTGGTCTTTTGAACACCTCCAGGAGTGATCCCTGAGCAACAACAACTATGTTCCCACAAAAAAAAAATCCCACAAAACAAAAAATAAAAAGGCATCATACTGATTCATAGTTGTTCAAACAATTGCTAATTTGAATCTCCTTAGTGCTTCCACTGTGACTCCCAGATATTCTGATTTTCTCCTGACTTATTCCCATCTTCTCCTGTCTTAACCAATAAAGTAACCAGATTCTAGATGGGGTCTTTTGAGAACATGTTCCAATAATATAATATAGGCATCCTTGATCAGGACAATACTTATTTGTATTAAGTATTTTATCAATCCTCTGCGTATTATTGTTTGCCTACATAGCCTCCAATTATGGAAAGATTATGCATTTCAAATGTAAACCAAATGCTTTTCAATAAAAATCACCAGGTTTTAATTTACAATGTGGTTGTAACATTACAAAATTTTTCTGTGGCCTCACTTTCCATGGTTTGTTAACTTGTTTCTCGCTTTCCAAATTCACTGTGCTATAACAGAAAGGGTCGATTATACAAAGTGTAAAATTTCTTTTCTTTATAACCAATAATAAAACATCATCCTCTTTGCAAACATGAATGGCTACTTCAATTGAATTCTTACACAATAAAACCTATGCAGCTGGGAAAATGCAATCGCAGAGGTAGGAAGATGAAAAAGGAATATGTTATTGATTAAATAGAAATATCAGAATTTGAGAAGGCTCAGATATTTTCTACAATCATGAAGGCCTTTGATTGCAAATAAAGATAATATTAGTCTCTAAAGTAGACTTCTTAAAAAATATTTTGTGATTTAAGGAAATACACTAGATAAAAGAGATTTAAGAACATACGGTCTTTATAGAGAGGCAAGAAAATACATTCTCCCCACAGAAATATAACCAATTATATTGCTGTGCTCAATGGATTTTTATAAAATCATTGTTCTCTACAATCCTATAAAATATGGAAAGCATTGAAGAAATAAAGTTCCACTCAAACTTGTTAATGAAATTTTCATACTGCATAAGCAGACAGGCCTATAGATCGAGCCAGAGATATAATACAGAAGGTAAAGCATTTTGCATGTGGCCAACATAGGTTCAAATCTCTATACCTCCTATGGTTCCCTGATTATTTCCAGGAGTGATCCCTGAGCACAGAATCAGAAAAAAGCCCAGAGCAGAGTTAGATTCGTTCCCACACCACAATGCCCCACAATTAAAATGCAAACTACTCATAAGAGCTGTATCATCAAAGTTTAAAAAGTATAAGTCATTTCAGTCCCGACCTGTCATCCAAGGCAGTAAGAAAATATAACCAGAGAAACTTTCCTAGTATAAATACCACATGAATACCAGTCTACCTTTGTCTCAGGGGCAAAGATGTAAGTAAAAACATGAAGGACAGAATTCATTATTCAATAACCCTAAGTTTCTCCTATTAAAAGGTGGAGTAAAAGACTAACACATAAATTTAAGTAAGGTAACTTGTCAAACAAAATTTTCATTTAAGAGCTGGAGAAATAGTACAGCAGTTAGGGTGCTTGCCTTGCATATAGTTGATCTGTGTTGGATCTCTGGTGTCCTAAATGGCCCCAAGAATATTTTGAGGAGTAATTTCTGAGTGCACAACCAAGGGAACCTTTGAGTATCACCAGATGCAGGCCAAAACAAAAAAAATCAACCAATCAAATAAAACAAACAAAACACCATGAGGAGCTGGAGCAATGGTACAGCAGGTAAAGTGTTTGTCTTGCAAATCTTCAGCAACCTAGATTGTTCCCTGAGCACTGCCAGGAGTCATCTCTGAGTGCAGAGCTAGGAGTAAGCCCTGAGCACAACTGGTTATGGCCCCCAAAATACAAACCAAAAGAAAACTATCACCCAGTAAATGCTAAGATTACCAAGGCTACCCAAACTGATATTCTCTGATAAACTACAGGTAGTTGATTCAGTAGTCTGTTGGGTGGTCTATAAGAAAGATATACATTAAAATCTAAACTGTATATGCATGTATATATACACATGTTTACACATAGAAAGACAAAGTAAACAGATAATAATTTCCTGGTGATTATAAATAGCAAGGGGCTAAAATTCTGTTACTAAACTCCTCAAACAAGATCTTGACAGCTCCTAATAATAGAATGGAGATCACATGTGGGTAGTGGGTGAAGAGTTGAGGTCTGGAAAAACCTACATCATTATTGGATAAAAGTGCCACCTTCTGATCTACCATCTTGATACACTTAACAGCTCTGTTTATTTTCACTTTCCCTAAGGCGATTGTTTCCCAACTGAAACTTGGCAATGTCTGTAGATGTATTTATTTGATTGTTAAAATGGATAAGGAGCAGGTGAACTAGCATGAGTAAAAGTCAAGAAAAAAACTAAAAATCATAAAACACTCAAGAAAACTTCCATAACAGAGAAGCATCTATTCCTAAATATCGATGGTGTCAAGGTTGATGACAAAGGCTGATAAAGTGCTCCCTTGGTCATCAAACTGGTATTTTAAAATGTTGGAAATAGAATGCCAGATAAAAAAAACAGTATGCCAGGGGCTGGAGCAGTGGTGCTAAAGGTAAGGCATCTGCCTTGCAAACACTAGCATAGGACAGACCGCAGTTTGATCCCTGGCATCCCATATGGTCACCCAAGCCAAGAGTAATTTCTGAGCGTATAGCCAAGAGTAATTACAGGCATGGCCCCAAAACAAAACAAAACAAAATACAGTATGACCAATTATTTCTAAGCTTCAGATAAACAACAAAAATATTTTAGCATAAGAATGTCCCAATATTGCATATCTGTATTTATACTACAAAAAAAGGGACTTATGTTTAATCTTGCTGAGAATCCATTTCCCTATTTGCTAAATATAACAGCCCTAGTTCAAATGAGTCCATTTTATTCAAAAATAAAATTAGGGGCCAGGTGATATCACAGTGCAGTGAGTGCGGAACTTGTCTTACTCAGGGTTCACCAGAGTTAGAGTCCCAGTACATTTGGTAAGCTCCAGCAAGAGTGAGCAAATTAGGAGTGTTGAATTAGGAGTAAAACCTGAGTACTGCTAGGTGTGGCCAAAAACAAGCAAACATGATTTACTTTACAGAGTTATTTATGGTTGAATTTCACACATACATTCCTCCACTAATATCAACACCCTTCCACCAAAGTCCCCATATTCTTCCCACTCCCAAGCCTTCCTCCTTAAAAGGCATATTTTTAACTTTGGTTGTTATACTTTGATTCTCACGCTAACAGTGCTGTTGACTCTGTCGTTCTATATATACATGTAATAAACCTCTGCACTACTAATAAACAGACCCAAGCCCAATACCCTTGGTCCTGTTACTGATGTTACTCTCTTCTTACTCCTCACCCCCTTGATTGCTTTCCATCCCTGTCCTCTTTTCTAAAATCTTGGGTCAAGTGCAAACTAGAAGAGATTTATGGAAGTGATAATTCCTCAACTTTCTTCCTGCTTCCAAGAGTAAAGCTGTTTATCTCTTTGGACAGAGGCTAGAATATTCTTTGGGTATCAAAGGGGTTTCAGGGAGGTCATATTAATGATCTTCTGTATGGGTCTTGGAAATAGTATGGAGCTTTCCTTGCATGTGGTTGTTTAATCACTAGCATTCCCAGAGTAATCCCTGAGCAAGGTCAATGGCAAAGCCTAGATCAGTAAGATCATCATAACCTAAAACTGAATAAATAAAAAGGAAATAATAAAAGAACGAAAGAAGGAATGGAGGGAGGAAGGAAGGAAGGCAAAACGAAGTGAGGAAGGTAGGAAGGAAGGATGAAGGGAGGGAAGAAAATGGGAGGAATGGAGGAGGGAAAGAGGGAGGGAGAGAGGAAAGAACAAAGTAAGGAACAAGGGAGAGAAGAAGGGAGGACGTGAAAAGAGAGAGTGAGGAAAGAAGGGAAGAAAGGAAGAAAGGAAAAGGAAAGAAGGAACAAAGGAAAATGAAAGAAATGAGGAGGGAGGGAAGGAGTGAGGGAGAAGGCGAAGGGAGAGAAGAAGAGAGGAAGAAGGAAAGGACTGGATGGATGGAAGGATGGAGAAAGGAAAAAAGGATGGAATGAGAAAGGACAGAAGAAGGAAGGAAGAAAGGAAGGATAGAAGTAAGGAAGGAAAATAGAAGAGAGGAAGGAAGGAAGGAAGGGAGAAAGGAAGGGGAGGAAGGAAGGGGAAGAGAGGGAGGGAAAGAAGGAATGTAGGAAGGGAGGGAGAAAGAAAAGAAGGAAAGTAGGAAGGGAGGGAGGGAAGGAGGGAAGAAGGAAGGGGAGGAAAAGAGGAATGGAGGAAGAGAGGGAGGGAAGGGGAATAGAGAGGGGAAGGGAAGAAAGATCAGTAATAAAATTTTTTCCTTCTTTCTCAGAATTTCAGACTACATTTGACCCACCTCACAAATTTTAGTTTAATATGGCAACTAAATGCTATTCAAAGATAATCACTTTTTTTAATAAGGAGTTGGAAGCAGAAATCCCAATTTACTTCTAAAACATTGAATATGATTCAGTCTTGGCCAGAAAAGCCCATCCTGACTGGTGTTGGCACACCTATATGGAGGAATTTTCTCCTATCGAGTTATTTTGTTTCTTTTTCATCTAGTTTGGATAAAAACAGTAGGGGAAAAAAGGTGAATAGAAGGTCTCAAGTTAGCATTTTTTAAGAATTACCATATCTATTACTATTACCCAACTTAACCATGCTTTCTAGAACAGAGCCTAGTGTACACCTTTTATGATGCTGTTTATTTTATAGATAAAAATGTTAAATACAAAATATTTTAATAAATAAACAAACTGTCACAATTCTCTAATTAGCTCTACAAAATGAATTCTATTATTATCCTCAGTTTCCTAAGGAAATGTACTCTTAGAAATTAACTAACTTGCCTGAAGTCACACAGCAAATAAGCAATTGTCATAAGGTTTGAACCCTGACCTATTCATTCAAAACTCCAGTATTTTCATCACTATGCCTAAAAGTGATACCGATTTAAATGATCAAATCAAGATAAAGCTCCAGTATTCATTTATAAGGCAAAAGCAATCAGAAAATATATATAATGATAATATTCAAAGAAGTCCATTTGCTGATAGCAAATGTTTTAAAAGTTGTTATCCTATGCAATGATTAGAATTTGGAACATCTTCAAATGCTTTTAAGATATGTAACCAATGAGTAATAAATGCAAAGTCAATGTATTGCAATTTAATCTTGATGTCAGTAGCTTTGCCTCATTCATCTATAGTTACAAAGCCTTACCTTTTAATGTTCCATTTTAGCAAAGCAACTTTGATCTCTGCAAGAGTCCATCCTACACACAGCAACCAGGCCAGTCCCTCATCAGCATTCCACCAGAGACTCCAGCAGCATGAATTGTTTTTAATCAGTCAACAACATTATGGTCAACCAAATGCATTCTGATACTTAGACCTTTTATCTCAAAAGCTATGCAGAAACCAAGGTCACCGTAACCTCTTTTATGTTTTATTGTTCCTCAAATGTACTTAGAGTGAATTTACAAAGCCACAACTTATTTTGTGGATACAGAGCTTTCACTAGGTTCAGCACTCTCCAACATACTCTTTGTTTCCTCTTTCAGCACTTTCTACCTCCAGGCCTTATTTAATATCAGGTTCCCGTAAATTAAAAAAAAAAGATAATAAAATAAGAATATTGAGCAGTATTCTCCCAATAGCCAATCTACTCATCCAGTGTGACTGAGGCTCTTCAGAAAGTGCATTAATATTTCCAATCACTATTTTAGTTTTAAAATATATTCAGTCACCTCCAACGAAAGAGAAAGAGAAAGGCAAGAAGCCAGGATAGCACCACTATCATCACTCGGCTTTATTATTGCTAATGCGAGTATGGTCATAAAACACCATCTCAAGAGGTGAGCTTGCAAAACTATCTCTGCGAGATTAGAGAGAGGTGGGGCTCTGAATATTTTAGAAAGGCCTTAACAGAGTACCAGACACTGTGAAATATTCTCTTGGATCTTGAAATGTTCTCTTGAATGGCGCTCTTTCTCAGCATTAATATTCATAAATTTGCATCCTACTAGTGGTACTGATCCTACCATTTATTTAAAGGTTAAATAAAAGCAATCGTGAGACCAATGATAAGGCCAGTTAGAAAGCTAAACAGTTCAATTCCAGGAAAGACCTTGCAGAGACCTGAACTAAAGTTGTGCATGTGAAGTGTATGGTTATGTGGTTGTGGAGCAAGTGAGAGGCCCAGATCTTGTCTACAAAGACCTTAAATGCTAGTTTGCAATTTATTAAAAGTCAGATGAAAAGTCACTAAAAATGGCCGGGGCTTACAAGATAAAAGTGGGATGATAGGAAAACTAACCATGAGACTGCATACTGGAAAAATCAAAGCAATGGACCATAGTAAACTGGCAAAAGAGCAACTTGAATAAAACATGGGTTGAATGTAGGGCTGACATAGGATGTTGTTGGGGAAAACAGGAAGCAAGAAATGGATGGGAAAGAAATTAGAAAAGAACCATTAGTCTTTTCTTAAACTCCTCTTATTTTAAGATTCAAATATTACCTACTGTCTATCACATTTATGACTCATGAAGCCATTACTTTCATTAGGAAAGAAACTGTTTGGGGAAGGGGAAGTTCTATTCCAAGTGGAAAGTCAAAGTATATTTTTAGCTACATTAAGCCAGCCTTCTGCTGCTCTGCACACTGATGTAATTCCAACATAAAACATAATCTATAATATTCCAAAGGAACAAATCCAATTCTTGCTCATATAAATTTTCATATAAGTCCATCACAATTCATTCCCAAAACATCTCATTCTCTTTGAAAGCTAGAACTCCAGCAAGTGATCAAAAAAAAAAGTATTTTAAAATATCTTCTGGAATTTCCAGAAATACTAAATCTAACCTGCCTACAGAGCAGGCTCAATCCCCTAAACTTTAAATCAGAGGTAAAGCATTTTATGCTTTAAAAAATATATTCCTCAAAGTTTATCACTGTGTATTAAAGTCAAATGTGAGTTATTACTTACCAAATCTGGATCTGATGTCCCTTTGATTACCCTAGGTAGACAAGAATAAGTATATTCCAACCAACATATTTTTTCTCTTTTCATCTGCCTCTTGCTATTTACAATAGAGTGAAAAATAATTGCCAAGGAGTGACTTTGCAGAGTTGGACAAAGTGAAAATCCTATCTGACTAGAGCCTAAATTATATTCCAGGTCCCTGGCAAGTCTGTTACATGGAAAATAAACATGGAAATTAACCCTCCAGAGCAAATGGTACCTATAGAAATAATCAGTGAGAATGCCTTTGACTAATGCGCATTTGCATTTACTTAGACCCCAGTATATATAAATATATATACATATATATATTATTTGTCATGCCTGAAATTTATTTCCTCTATGACACATTCGAATGAGGGAGAGAGTCATTTCATGATCTAGAGGCTCTATGAAACCTCACAGCAATCACAAAAAGTTATCACCAATACCATTACACAGGAAAAAAAAATGTTGACTTTTCTCACTCTAGTTGATGTAATCACAGAAATGATTAATAATTCAGGATTCCTCTATGTTCTGAGGAAGGTGGGAGGACGGAGTATCCTCAGTTTAAAGCAGTTTATGAGGTATGCTTCTCTGTGAGTAGAGCAAAATGTTACCTAGGCATTCTAACAAGCCCATCTGGTGCCCAAAGTGCTTCTCAGCAGCTCTAAGGACTACTGTACAAAGCATCCTCTTTTCTGATCTTTGGGGTGCTGTAATTCCTGTTTCAGAATGCTCAGTTATAAGTATGTTATAATACAAGTATGGAAATGCTTCATATTAGTCGTGACAAAAATACAGTGAGTAATAATAATAAAGGCAGATAAGAGAAGGTGATGGTAGAAGTCTAATATCAAACATGGTTGCAAATCCTGCCCACACTATTTCCCAGATAATGAGTTAGACCCAGGGCATACCACCCTTGGCTCACATTTGAATTTGATTGAATTAAAACGAATTGCAGCACTGGTGTCAATATGTTAAGTTAATAAATAAGCCTCTCTGAGTCTCATAAATAAAATGTCTATAATAATGCATACACTGATTTTAGTGATATAATTATTAGTACTACCCTATAATTTGTTTCTATAACAGAGACATTTCTCTGCTTTTTTTCCTGTCTTCCCCCAAATCAATATATTTACATACCACCTTTTTCATTATTTCTAAACTCCAAAAGCACCCCAAATTACTGAATTTCCTTATTTTAGCTTCTCTTTCAACAGTCTCTATTTTTCTCTAAGATTAGAATATTGAGTATAGTAGGCAATTTTATTAAGTACTATTTTGTATACAAAATACACTCTATAGATGGTCTTTCATGCACTGTCATTAAATCATTAAATCTGTTTAGTTATTGATTTTTTTTTTGTTTTTTTGTTTTGAGGCCTTATCTTAGTGCTCAAGGGATTACTCTTGGCTCTGCATTCAGAAATTACTCCTGGCAGGCAAGGGGGACCATATGGGATGTTGGGGATTGAACCTGATTCTGTCCTGGATCAGCAGAATTTAAGGCAGATGTCCCTCCGCTGTGCTATCACTCTGGCCCTATTTGTTCAATTATTAAGCAAATTGATGATTTTCACTATGCTGTTAAGAAAAATATAGTTTTCAGTATATAACTTTTGAATGATAAATGATTAATGCTCAAGGCTGAGTGGAAACATGAATTTAGGCATTTGTTTGATTCTAAAACTGTCTTTAATGACTGAAGTTGTAAGACAACCATTGTTGAAGATCAAGTTAGCCAATTCAACATTAAAGATTTAAAATGGTAGAGTACTGGGAATGCCGCTGATCAGGGGTACTTCAATTTTACCAAAAGAAAGCTTTGTTTGTACTTTGTTTTGGGAGAACAAGGTAGACTGCATCAACTGTATCCAGGAAATCATATGATGATCTGTTTTGGCAACAGAAGGTACAATAAAATTTTACTCACCCCAGAAAGAATATATGCAAAATGTCAGGAATGTGTGTAGTGAGGCATCTGTGAGTCAATTCATAGTACCTCCCAAAGTATCTAGGATTCTTCTACAGAAAGGCAATTAGATATCCTCTGAAGAAATAGGGTTTATTTCCCCAAATTGGTGGGGAATATGAGGGACTTATTTTCCTAGGGCAAAGAAATTTTAGGAGGGAGGACTCACCATAACAGGGTCAGTGAATAAACCATGAAAGATTCCATCAACAAAACTGACATCTTACTAAATATCAGCTCCAGAGAAGATGTTGCAAATATCAATCAATCAACCTTTCTTACCCTTTCCTTTTCTTCTCCTCACAGCTTGGTGAATTGGGAAATCACGATAAGAACTCAGAGGGAGACTATCTGAGATCCTGGTTTGGTCTTCGGTACATCTCTTTCTCTGACGAAAAAAAAAAAAAAAAAGGAAAAACATGCCATAAATGAGTTGAGAAGAAAAGATGGTAGCTGAAGAAAGAATAAAGACCCATATACCCCTCCTCTGGTAACCTGTCACCATCCAGATCCAAATAACTCCATGACTGAATAAAATCAGAACAATGACTATTGTCACTCAAACTAAATTCTGAGTTGAGAGTGTTTATTACTTGAAGGCTATTATTGAAGAGTAAACAACAATATTATTGGGCCTCCTAACATCACCTTTAAGGGCCAGGGAAGAACAAGTGAATGAATGAAAAAGCTGTTTAGAGACAAATATAAAATGGCTCATATGATTATAGTTTATAAGTATGAAGTTATATATTAACATCTATCAGGGACTATTTCCTGAACCCCCTTCAATGGATAGCCAAGCCCAAATACAATAGTTGTGTTGTATTTGCAGATAACTTGCACAAATTTTGCAATAAACTTAAGTAATTGCTAGATTGTGATACCTAATGCAATGTAATGAATATATAATTAGCTACTTTATATTATTGTTTAAGAAATAAAGAATAGAAAAATGTCTGTATATTATTTTTGAGGGTGGCAGTGCTCAGGATCTATTCACAGCCTTATTCTCAGGAGTCACTTTCCACAGCACTCCTGGCTCACTCATCATAATGTTCAGGGGACCATGTGGAGCTGAAGATAGAGTCTTAGACTCATACACACAAAGCAAACACTACTGCTGATTTGGTTATCTCTTTGACTCCCCAAAAATTGCCTGCACATGTTCTAACATTATTTACCAATGAATACATGGGAGTGGGCAGTAGAAGATAGCCATTTTAGTTTCAGCATTGTCATACTTAACCAAGAAAGTTCCAAGTTGTCTCATTTTTTTTGTTTGCATGTTTGTTTGTTTTTTTGTTTTGGCTCCACACAAAGTTGTATTCAGGGCTCACTTCTGCTGTTAAGTTTAGGGATCACTCCTTGAGGGCCTTAGGGGACTGAATAGTATGCTGGGGATCAAACCAGGTTAGTCATTTGCAAGGCAAACATCTTAGTCACTCTTCTTTCTCCCATCTGATCTCCACCCCTAAGTTCTGATTTAGATTCTCCTCCTGACCACCCCTTAATCCACTGCTGTCAAATAAATCACTTCCAAGCTACCAAGAAAATAGCTGTTGTTCAAAGCAAAATCATTTTTTTGGTTCTCAAAATAAAACACGTTGCAGGAAATGGGGGAAATTATGAGGGCTTAATTTTCTTTTTCAAAGAATGAAGAGTAGATGACAGAAGGGATAGGTATAGCTAAGTACCTGTGTGAAACCATCAGACAAACATGCTAGCACTAAGTAATTTTTACTTGGTGTGCCACAGAGTAAAGTTTCATGTGACCCCTCCTTTTGCAATAAAATTCAAGGCTTTAGAGGGGGAATGAGAAAGACCTACATTTTGTGGGTCTGGTGATCAAAGTTTAGAAGAATTTCTATGAATCACAAATGTAGAAGTAGCTTAATCCTAAAATTCATGGAAGAAGGAAAATGCTGAATGAAAATCTTGAACTCCGCAGTTGAAAGATCCCTCCCCAATTTAACTTTACATTAGTTATAATTGAAATCTCTTGTGTTTGGAATACAATAGGACAAATTGTTTTCTGCAATCTATTGATGAGACTCAAGATACTGAAAGAACAAGTAACACCTACTCAGAAAGGGCCTCAGCAGGAATTTTGTATATGCTAGCATTCTCTTATTTAGAGTCCTGTCACAGAGGACAGAGCAAACTTGACCTTGATGGTTCATAACAGTGCATAACATATTGTTTTCTGACTATTTGAGAAGTAAAATATGGCATTCTAAGAGGTGTTCGGGCTTCATATCAGGGTTTTCCTCAAAGATTTCCCATAAAGGTGATATGATTACATTTACTTATTCCAGCAAGTGTTTACAACTAAATCATTCAGTGGGAGCTCAGATTCCAAATTTTAGTTTTGACATCCTACTGTTTTAATTTCTCCTTCTACATCTTTAATTTATGGCTGTCTAAAAATCTAATTAGTATTAATCCTTAGGAATTTATGTGCAACAAGCGTGATAAGAAACTAAAGTGGACCTCAGAGAAAAAGAAAAAATAGTTAACTGTGAAAAATTCATTCATAATGAACTTCTGTATAAGTGGGGGCTTAGCTATAATTAAACTAAATAGATTTAAAAAGTAAGATCCTCTTTAACTGAATGATAGTATTTCAGCTTTTCCTAAGGCTGTTTGGCAGTACAGTACTTCCAAGCATATAAATATATTTTGAAAAGCATTTTAAGATCATGTGGTGTAATATCACCCCTCCATGGATCTTCCTCATAAGGCATATTAAAGGCTCTGAGAAGTCCTGCAGTAAAACAAACAAACAAACAAAAAACCTATATATGTATCTATCTATCTATCTATCTATCTATCTATCTATCTCTCTCTCTCTCTCTCTCTCTCTCTATATATATATATATATATATATAGGTTACACAGGGCTGCCCAAATATTTATTAACCAAAGACCCTGTCTTTTAATAAGGAGAAATAGATGTGCTAAAATAGTATAAACATTTATTGAACATTTATAAAGCACTGGGGGTGATGCATTTACTATGTATTATGATATAATTTGATAACTGCATAAAGCAGGTTTTTTAGATAAAATCAAATGACCCATCCCAATTTTGCAAATAAACTGCTTCAAATAGGAATGTGTGCACCAACGTGGTGCATCCATCTGCTTTAGCTCACAAAACCAAGATTTGGGAATCTTTTCAATATGACATCCAAAAGAAGATTCTGATTATGCTACGGAGTAGTGACAAACTCCTTCATATCTTTCTCTTTGTTTCATAACGTGTGACTGCTCTCTCCTCCTTTTCTTCATCCTTCTAAATGTATACTTATACTGTTTTTTTTTTATTTAACTGCTCTCAATTTGAGAAATGCTCATGTGTGTGTGTGTGTGTGCGTGTGTGTGTGTAATATATTTTATAAGAATAGAAGAGTGTGACCACTTTGTGGTCTTTTCCTTTAAAAGCACTTAGGTGCTTTATTGAAATAATTTATTTCAAGAAGGTTCTACCTTCTTTTGTTTTGTTTTTACAATTCTGGCCCTCCAAGGGACACAGTTTTTGTGGCCTTTAAAAGAAACTGCTCCAAAAAATAATAATAATGCACCTGTAACATCTATGTTAATTTGTTAACTAAGTCTGATTTGCATACCCTATAGGCAATAATCCTTCTGTTTTAAAAAGTGATGCTTTGATAATCACCTCTGAGAATCAGTCAACTCCTGGGAAATCAGAGCCTCCATTCCAGTCAAGTCTTTTACCACAAGTCACTACAGGTAAAGAAGTGAGTGCAAAGTTTCCTCTGTGGGAATTTTGGAGTATTTTGCTCTTCTGAGTGCCCGAAAACCAAAAAAGGTCAGACCAAAAACCCCATACGGCATATTCATTAATAATCGCTTTGAACGAGTCATTTTCATTCTCTGTACCATGGTTTCCTTATCTAGAGCACAGAGATTATGCACATAACATATAGTTATAATGAAAATAAGATTAAAAAAGACAAGAAAATCATCTAAGAGAGGTGCTGACACATAACAAATATCCGATAAAAAAAAATCATTATTTCACTCAAAAGACCTGATGAGGACTTATATGCTTCTATGTTTCCAAATTGTGAGAGAAAATAGAAAGCTTTAAATGTCCAACTAACTCTTGTTAGAAGTTTTTCCTTTTGCATCACTAAGAGATAGTTATTTTAAAAATGTCAATTAGTGTTCAGTCCTTTGAAAGTTTAAGTCCTGCACAGGACAAGGAACCAAGAAGACTATCTGGAGAAAGACAAATAGTTAACCATGTTCATTCAGAAATAATTTGCATGAACACCGGAACTCTTACAATTGCCCTAAATTAATATGAAATTTACACCAGTAAGAACAATTCTGCCTTCACCAATATTTGCAGCTGTTGGATTTATGTTTGAGTAAAAATTGAACTAAATTAGGCTAATGTCACATTTGGGGATCCGATTTGGGGAGTCTCTCCTGTGAAATCATTGAGACGGATGTGAAATGTTCAAAAACTTGGTTTTCATTGGGAAAATGCAAAGACCAACCATTTCTCCTTGTTAGCTCCACCCAACTCCAATCTGTTCCTTTTACTTCCAACGTCAAAGACAAGCAAGCTCTTCTCATTTCAATTGTATCCTGAACACCCTCCCCCCATAAAATACAGTTTAAAGGCCAGCTGCAGTGTGGAGCCTTTTCTCTGAGCCTACAGTTTCAAACAAACGACTGGGCAGAAGCCAGTTTCTATATGGGCTCGCGAAGACTGTAAAACATTTGGTGCTGAGTGGAAAAAGACGCCTGTGAGCTCTGCCAGACGTTTTCAGCTTTCTTGCACCCATGCCAAGTGTTTTTCAGCTCCCCTACTACCCCTTTTTTTGAAGGGGCGGGAGGAGTGAGGTTGGGGAGATAAGCAAGCTTTCTGAGGGCATATGTTATCGGAATCAAAAAAACTTGCTTCCTGCAGAGTCCTCTTTCTGATGGCAAAATGAGAAACTCCAGCCAATCCTCTTACCAAATTTTTGAAGCATTTAAGCGTGCTTAAGATTCATTTCGTCCTATTGCATACCACGCTGAAGACCACCTCCCCTCCAGCCTCCACCCTCAGTCTGTCTGAAATCTTTCTTGAACTCTCAGTTGAATCACCCTGCCCATCACCGACACCAAATTGCCAATTATTTCAAGGAAATAATTTGCACGTTGAGACAGTTTGTAACATGTAAAAATATGTGTGGAAGAAAGTATATGTTTCTTAAAGGAAGAACACCCAAAATGTTTTCGGATGAAAGTGTGAAAATGTCTAAACATAGATGACATGATACAGATCATGAGAAAGTCAATTTGAAATGATTCTGGAACCTCGCAATAATGTTTTCCAAAGAAGAAATCAGGAGAAGGGAGGTCCTTCTCACACTCTGCACAATCTTGTGGAATAGAAAGAGTTCCACAATGGTGTATATTTTCCTATGAACACTCAGTTCAACAACTCTATGAATCATTTTCCCCATTTGCAAATAAGGAAACTGAGAACAGAGGGTAAAGAAGATGCAGCGTAATGAAGGCACTCCTTGGATGCAGGACTTTGATTAGATTCCTAATCTTGTTTCTTAAGTTTTCAAAATCTTTGAGATAGCCAAGGACCCTCCAGAAAATTCCTTCAGTTCTTAGGGTTGTGGGGCGAAACACACACACACACACACACACACACACACACACACACATTCAAACACACACAGAGTTCTTTGAGGTTTTATCTTTTTTAAAGTTACGATTGTTCTCTCAAGACAAGTCATAGTTTCATTAACCATTTTATCCAATCAGGAATGAAAAAAAACATGAAACTTTTCTTCAACATATTTTCTTCTAAGATGCAAACAGAAGGAAGCATCGCAGTGCTTCAACAGAGAGGACTGAGGTAAGAAGACAGAGGCAGCTGGAAACTGCATTGTCTTCCACCTTGAGAAAGCCTTAAAACTATAACTGAAATTTGTCATTGCCTTATATAACTTCAATGTTTAATCATTATTTCTGTTTTTTACAGCATTATTTATATTAAATATTCTTTACATCTAGAAATTTTTAGATCATACTCTAATGGAGTTTTCCCAAACCTTTTCTTTTCTTTTCTTTTCTTTTCTGATAATATATTTATTTAAGCACCATAGTTATAAATATGTTTGTAATTAGGTTTCAATCATAAAAAAGTACTACCCCCCCTTTACCAGGGCAATATTCCCACCACCAATGCCCCCTCATCTTCCTTCTCCCCCATCCCTTGTCTGTCTTGGAGACAGGTATTCTATTTTCTCACTCGCCATCATTGTCACAGTAGTTGTTAGTGTAGTTATTTCTCTAATTGCTTTCACGACTTTTTGTGGTAAGCTTCATATTGTGAGTTGATCCTTCCATTCCTCATCTCTATTGTCTCTGGGTTTTATTACCATACTGTCTTTTATTTTTCTTAAATCACAGATGAGTGAGACTATTCTTAGTATTTCTAAATAATGTCTATTATTACCAAATAAAGTCCCAATTCCTTGCTATAACTAGATCATGGACTTTGGGGACATAATTTACAGTTTTAGTAGAAACAATCATTTCCCAACAGAAGTTCTTTTCTACCTCAGGTTATGTATTCTAATGTTCCTCCATCATCAGTCCCCACTTATCCTTCAGAGCACACATTTTTATGTCTTTTTCCCAGGAAACTTAATTTAAATTAGAAGGATGGTGTTTGTCTCTTAGTATTTTTTTCTTCATGTAACTTGACCCAGTTTCTAACTCCATAACAAGGGCAAAAATAGCATGTCTTTTATACACTAGTATCTGTCCATAAGTACTTTAGTTGCTACTGCAGAGTATGCATGGATTGGATATTTTGTGTAAGACTGAGCAATGGGCAGTACCTTGTTATTTTCTAATAGTCCGATGAAAAACAGATTGAACTGAGCTTGAGTGAATACTAATCCAATTCAAGGAGATTCCTGACTATGCAACTAAATAAAAGGTAAATAAATAAGACTCAGATCCATATATATATATATATATATATATATATATATATATATATGTTCAAATATATATATAGTTCAAAGCAAGTGTTTTGGCTGCAAACAGTTCTTTGGCTAACTTCCAGTTCCTTTTTCCATTGGATCTGAATACTGGTCTTGGTGGTTGTAAAAGGAGAAATAGTAATCCTGGCCTAACAGGATCCATAGTGTCTGCCATGTGGCACATGAGCTACTTTCAAACAAGATTTAAAAAGCAAAGCAAGCTTCTCAGTCCCAATTCACAATCTCCCTCCATACCCATAATCACACCAACTGGCCTACAGTAAGGCGATTTTGTCATCCAAGAGAAAACAAATTAATTAAAGTTTGTTTCATTTCAAACTTCAAGAAATAAGATACCAACTCTGCAAACTAAAGTGCATTATTTTCCTTTATGGCAATATTTGATCTGGATTTACATTCTGTGACTTTACATTTTCAGTAAGTTTGTGGGATGAAAACTACCCCAAAATGTGTACTACTATGAATAAAAGACTTAGAAAACAATTGCTTAAGTGCAATTTACAACTTTTCAGTATTACCAGAATCCCACACATTTTGAACACAATGTATAGTGTATATTTCCTAATGTTTTAGTATAAAAACACTTGGTATTTTAATTATTATTTTTTCCATGTTTCATGACATGTTGAATGTAACTTTCTTTATTGTTCTTTCCAAGATCGATTTATGCTTCATCTTGTTCTTTTGAATGCCATTCTTTTTTTCCCACCCTCCACTTGAATGCCATTCTTTTAGTTATAATCTTTTCTCTTTTGCAACAAAATCAACCTAATTGGTTGTATATCAAAGTGCTTATGACACTAACTTACCTTTGATGAAACTAATCATACCCCTAAAAAGCATCAGATTATAAATAGTTGTTTTCAAAGGCTTTGCTGTTTTATATATATGCTCATAGTATATTATATAGGCATCATATATAACATATATGTGTATATGATATACATTATTAACTATTTACTTGATCACTATTTACCATTATAATTTATATTATATTATCAGCTACCCTATTAAATGAGAGTAAGCCATATCTAGATACTAAATAATCTATATTTTATTCAGTTTCAACTCAAATTAAAAGATATTATTAACACCATATAGTGTTTATATGTTTATACATATATATGAAGTACTAGAACTAGGAGGAAAGGAAGGAGAGAAGAAGGGAGAGAAGGAGGGAAGGAGGCAGGAAGGCATATGAAGATGGAAGAAGGAAGGAAAGAAGGAAGGAAGGAAGGAAGGAAGGAAGGAAGGAAGGAAGGAAGGAAGGAAGGAAGGAAGGAAGGAAGGAAGGAAGGAAGGAAGGAAGGAAGGAAGGAAGGAAGGAAGGAAGGAAGGAAGGAAGGAAGGAAGGAGAGAGGGCTGGCATACAAGAAATATCAACTACAGGCCTAGAAAAACCCAATAATCCTTCTAGTTTTGCCATTTTATGCATCATCTTCAAATCACTTGTGTATTGATTTTTATTCCTTAAAAATTACTATTCCTATTTATTTATGTATCTATTTTTGTGTCTCATCTAGCAGTGCTCAGGGGTGACTCCAGGCTCTGTACTTATTAATTACTCCTGGCTCCTCTGGGGACCACAGGAACCCAGGAATCAAAAGGGGTTGGTCATGTGCAAGATAGCTCTGCTGGCCAATCATTTACTCTTCTTTAAAATGGGCCTAATTACCCTGCCTCAGGTTTTATGTGTTAGGTTTGATGAGTGATGTCAGGATGAAAAATACGTAAGATGAAATTGTTCTCCCTGGTGTAAAATCATTACTACTCCCTAAGCAACTCAAATATTATTTTTCCTTGTAAGGCTCATCATTGCTCATGAGCCAATCAGGGAAACATTTTAAATGCTTCCCCAGTGGTATTGGCAAAGCTGGAAACTCTAGGCAAAGTCTTCCTCCCCGGCACCATACCCCAGTTGCAAAACATTAGGCCCTTCTCAGTTAACATATTTTCTTGGGTAGCAGTGAGTCTTTCACTAACAAGCAGAGGTGCATTAGTGGGAGATTTATGCTAATATCTCAGCAGTGAAAATCATGAGGCTCACTATATTCTCATTCAGTCTGAGGCAAGTAGCCCGGGTCTGTCCTTTAACAGGATTTCCAGGAAGGATACTGCAGCTTAAGAAATGCTGATTTGCTGGCATTTATATATTCCAGGAAGAGGGATGTTTTAAGTATATCAGAGTCTAGAGCAGAAAATTATTTTAATGTCCACCCCTCTCTCCATACATCCCCAGCATAAGAGAAGAGCAGAAAATATCCACTGGGGAGGGAAACATGAGCATTAGAGAAAAGCGTCAAACCCATTTTGTAAGCCCTTCTAAAATGATCGACAGTGTCCCTGGAGAATTGGGTTGGTATATATCCCCAGTAACTGCTCCCGGGATGGACCTGCCAACATGTGTAATGGCCAACTGGTTCATCTTGCTAACTATAACGCTCAGCATATGGGGAGGGAGTGTTTATAGATATATACATACAGCATACATTTTTTCACAGCAAGTACATATAGAGACCATCCAACTGTGTATTTTGAAGACATACAAACATGCACATGTATTGTCCATATGTTCAAACAATTTCGAAGCGATAGATAGCATGAACAAATAGGGAATATCTTTACACTAAAAGTTGCTAAAGGTACTTACTTACTGTAGTGTACACTTTAGACTAGAGCATGTATTTTAAAGAGAAAGAGAATTTCTTTGGTTCCTAGCCTTTCCTTTCTCAACTATTTTATCTCTCATAAAATGGGAATAATTCTAAGATGATTTTTTTTTGTATACTGTCTTGGACAAGGCAAATTGCTAACGAAGTTTTAGTATTATTGATTGTTACTATCCTAGGTGTGAGACTCAAAAACCTGTCATAATCTAGAAAAATTAGAACAAACAGCACATTATTATCAGAGCTCATCTGAGTCTTCAATAAATTAATATTCTTTCTCCACTTTATTATTTCTCTGGTAAAATCCTATCATCATACTTACCCCATTGTAGATAGCTCTCTCTTTTCATTAACTATGGCCTTGAAGTCAGGAACAATGTATTTCGTTTTCCCATATTCTGTGCCAGAGAACTTGTTCTTTGTATGAGCTCAATGAATATCATTTAAAAATATTATGAATAGGGCTTGCATTTCAAGCCTGTTTTCTCCTTAAACATATATCTTGATGGGTTGTCTCTATGTTTCTTTGTTTGTCTATTTTCAATCTGGAGAAACCGCAAACACTCACTTCTCTTATTCCCCGGACATTTTTCTAAATAAATTTCAATTAAAAAATCTTACTTTAAAAATAATATACTGAGCCCGGAGAGATAGCACAGCGGCGTTTGCCTTGCAAGCAGCCAATCCAGGTCCAAAGGTGGTTGGTTCGAATCCCGGTGTCCCATATGGTCCCCTGTGCCTGCCAGGAGCTATTTTTGAGCAGACAGCCAGGAGTAACCTCTGAGTATCGCTGGGTGTGGCCCAAAACAAAAACAAAACAAAAAATAATAAAAATATACTATGAACGGGCAATACACACACTAAAGATTTCCAATGGAAAGTGCTAATGTCAGTCCTGGAAGTGAACAAATGTAAATTATGACACTAAAAGCTTATTACATAATCAAAAAAAATTCACATAATGTGTAAAAAGACACATACTTTCTTAAGTCATTTATACCACCTCCTAAATGCATACCTAACTTTTTGGTATTAGATCTTAAAACAAAGATCTAATAGACTCTTAAAATGTATATGAATTTTATTCCAGATATTAAAATATATATGAAGTTTATTTCAGATATTTATGACATTCAATTCCATGCCACCCCATCATTTTATAATCATTTTGTCCACCTAATTGAAGAGAATTTTTAAATATAAGTCCTTCTCTTGTCTTTTTATTTAGTGCTACATCTAGCAGTGCCTAGGGGCTTACTCCTGACTCTGCACTCAAGGAATATTGACAGCTGTTCTCTGGGACCTTACATGTGGTGTTAGGAATTGAACCCAAGTAAGCTAACTGCATGTATGCAAGGTAAGCACCCTATATGCTATATCTTTTTAGCTCAATTCCTTATCGCTCTTTCCATAATATGTAACAGTTTTCAGAAAAAGCAATAATTTTACACCCTAATTTACTAGTATTCATAGTATTTCAGTACACAAATGTATCTTAGAGATTAACAAATTTGAAAATATAGTCAATGATTCAACTATAGTTAGCACATAAAATTATAGGTTGTAGTTTTTTTCATAAAAGTGATCAGAATATGCTTTTTTAGAAGAATTGCTAGTAATAGAAGGTTGCATATATAATGGCCACATAAAACTTTTATTTAATTATCTTTACAATAACTCATAAAACATCTCTTAGCAGTGGGAAGAAAATTTCAAATTTTATATTACAATATTTTTTAGTCACCTCAGTGTAAGGATTTGGTTTCAAACACGCTAAATGAATAGGTGAAGATGCCATCATATACCCTGGTTTCAAGTGAAAAAGTCAGGTTAATTCTCCTTTTTTTCTTCCTCTAATATTAGACAAAATAAACACATATAGGGCTCCCTTCCAGCATGTATTGAGTTGTATTTAAGTAACTAAATTTCTATCTAAAGGCTTCTTTTAGGTATAACCCTGAATAGAGTAGGTAAATAGTCTGAATGTCCCTACTCCAGACCTAACTGGTAATTATTCCATGTCTTGGTGGTTTTGGTGAACTCAAAGTCTTACCTACATTATAAATACATAATCTCTAGAGATATTATGGGTATATTAAATGTAGGCCTTGGGTTATATAAGAATAACTAGATAAAATGTGCTCTTAGCTGAAAAAGAATAAAAGAAAAATAATAATATTACAAAGGTGTTTATGTGCCACAAAGTAATGAACAGCCATGAATAGTCAGGACACATCATCTTCAAACAAGCTTTCTCCTTGGTGACTTATGAATCAATATTCAATCATTATCAGAAAGATGTTTTAAACTCACCATTTCAGGCTAAGTGCAATAGTCTGAGAGGTTTGCCATTTTAAATCATTTAAGTCATTAACACACTGTCAAAAATTCACTTTATGAAAGAGACTGAAGAGCAAATAGGATAAGACAAAGAATAAAGCCCAATTCTTTAATATCTATAAAGCCTCATCATGTATAATTTATAATCATCATCAATATAAGACAATAGATGTTTATACCTGGATCCCTTCACTTTCCTAAGGTGAACATTTTGTTGATCTATTTTTCTTTCATTAGTGCACCTAAGATCATGTACACAACTCTGGAAGTTTCTGGAACTCAAGGTGAAGCTAATAAGTCTAGCCAAATTTTCATAAACCAATCAGTGTAAGACATTTCCTATTTAACTCTGATGCATTTGATTATGATCAGGTGAACTAAGTGAATTCATAAAGACTAAAAAGAAGAACTTAACATTCAGAACTGAGAGAAAAAAAGACCCTTATTCATTTGACATGAATATGGAAGCATAGGAAGCCTTTTTTACTAGGTACACCTCACTGATGTCAAGATTTTAAAAATGGCATAAATAGGAGCCTGCGAGGTGGCGCTAGAGGTAAGGTGTCTGCCTTGCAAGCGCTAGCCAAGGATCAGGACCGTGGTTCGATCCCCACAGCGTCCCATATGGTCCCCCCAAGCCAGGGGCAATTTCTGAGTGCTTAGCTAGAAGTAACTCCTGAGCATCAAACGGGTGTGGCCGAAAAAACAAAAAAAAATGGCATAAATATATTCAAACTATTAGCAAAGACGGATAAAAAGTAACAAAAAAAAAAGGTCCCTAATATAGTCAACCAATGTAACACTCAAAAAGTAAATCTAGGCTTTTCTTGTATTTAAGCAAATTAAATACTAACCTCAGTGATACAAAAAGGAAAAAGACTGCTTAATTGTTCATATTGATTTTGAAGATGCATTTTTAACTTAAAAACTTAAAATGTATGTGGAAAGGTGAGGAGAATACTTACTACAATTTGGTATATAAATCAATACAAAAGAAATATAAGAATTGACTTGGTTTATGACTTTGAAATGAGGATACCTTCTGAGGCTTTATGATCTATAATTTGAAGTGTTCGGTTCAGTGGATAGATAGCAGACTCAAAAAAACCTGGGCAGGGCTGAAGAGATAGCCTTTCATGCAGAAGGACAGTGGTTCGAATCCCGGCATCCCACATGGTTCCCTGTGCTTTCCAGGGGCGATTTCTGAGCATAGAGCCAGGAGTAACCCCTGAGCGCTGCCAGGTGTAACCCTAAAACCAAAAAAAAAAAAAAAAAAAAGCCTGGGCTTTACAGTAATAATTTAATAACTAAAAGTAAACTTCAAGAGTTATCTTTTCTAGATTTTATTATTTGTAGCTTTATAACAGAATAAAACTAGATTTCATGAGAAAAAAGATAAATAATTGAGATGAAATTTTTTTAGAAATGTTCATGTAACTCTAATATTAAAAATGGTTATTATCTATAGTTACTAGATATATACCTAAACTTAAATGTATTGCTGATCTGTAATGATCTTCAGTTTTCTTTATGTTCACATTATATCTTGCTTAGCTTCTCATTCAGCATCTTACTGTATATAATATTTTGATTGATTCTGATCCCGAGTTTCAGATACAATTTCTTCATGAAGCAAGTAACACTTTTTTCTCTCTATTTAGCCACTTAACCTCCTCAACATATTTTTAAAAATCTTAAAATGTGATAAAATTTACCATCTATTTTTTCTGGAAGATTACAACTTCCTGTCATAAATTCTACTGTCACTGAATTCTATATTATTTTAATTAAAAAATCAAGGACTGAAATGCTAGATTGAAGCTGACAATAAATACAAATGAATGCAAATATCCCAAATATTAAACTCAATTAAAATAAAATACCCAGAAATTATGTAAAAGATTAATCTAAATATATAAAACCTAATAAAAGGAATGTCACATAATAATGAGACTATCATTTAGGAATTTTCACTTTGTCTATCTTTCTGAGGGAAATTTGTTTTGCGTTGTTTTGTCTTTGATTTTTCTTTTATTAAATGGCCAGATATTTAGTTATTAGCTATTCTACATCCCTCAGATACAGAAAAAAAATTTTATCATATATATTACACAGCTAGATAATTTCCTTATAATTACAATATGATAAAATAACTATCAGTAAAAAATTAGGACTCATATATAGCAAGAAAAACTTCTGTAAGCTGTTAATGATTAAGAATGTAAGAAATGATTTACCAAAAATATATTGTTTATTTTAATGACCCTAATTAATGTTTATTAAAAATAAATGAACATTGAAAAATATATCTTCATACTATAATATCCTTCTCCAAATAAAAAATTCAAATGTGCTTAATACACATACAAAAAGTCAAAAAGTGCTCAAATAAAATTAGAAACTTTTCCTATGTTCTAGAAAATAGTTTTGTGGGGCCAGAGTGATAGCACAGCTGGTAGGGCATTTGCCTTGTATATGGCCAACCCGGATTCAATTCCTAGAATCCTATATAGTCTCCTAAGCCTGTCAGGAGTGATGCCTGAACTCAAAGCCAGGAGTTCAGACTTGGCTCCTGAGTACCACCAAATGTGACCCAAACCACCTCCACCTAAAAAATTACTTCTACTTGGTGAATTTTTTGAGAAAAGATGAAATGTATCTTACAAACAGACATCTTTTGACCTTGACCACTTCCTCTTAATTTTTGATTCTTTACCTACAGCCAAAGACCATCCCAAACTCAAACATGGTCTTAATATATAACAAGGACTATACTGTATTAAATAGAATGTATCCTCAAATCACATGAAAACAAATCTGCACTTATAAGAAAACAAATATATTAAACTTCTTTAATTATAAGAGTTGCTTGTAATAGAAGTTCGTTAAAGACTTAGAAATTCCAATAACTTAAAAATAAAGTTTTTATTTCTGTTTCTCATTGATACAGGTGCAACTCTAAATGGTTTTTAGCCCATGTGGCCAATGTGAGACCAGTGAAAATGACACATATGCGGGATTTGAAGATACATGAGTTTGCAACAAAGATTCAAAGGCAGCATAATGGGGAACTGACACACAGATAGGAAAGGAAGAAGTCAAGCTCTCGCTGTTTGCAAATGACATGATACTCTACATAGAAAACCCTACAGTCTCTACAAAAAAGCTTCTAGAAACAATAGACTCATATGGCAAGGCGGCAGGCTACAAAATTCACACACAAAAATCAATGGCCTTTCTATATACCAATAGTAAGAAGGAAGAAATGGACATTAAGAAAACAACCCCATTCACAATATTGCCACACAAACTCAAATAACTTGGAATCAACTTGACTAAAAATGTGAAGGACCTATACAAAGAAAACTATAAAACTCTGCTTCAAGAAATAAGAGAAGACACGTGAAAATGGAAGCACATACCCTGATCATGGATTGGCAGGATTAACATCATTAAAATGGCAATACTCTCCAAAGCATTGTACAGATTCAATGCGATCCCTCTAAAGATACCCATGACATTCTTCAAAGAAGTGGATCAGGCACTTTTGAAATTCATTTATAACAATAAACACCCTAGAATAGCTAAAGCAATCATTGGGGGAAAGAATATGGGAGGAATTACTTTCTAGACTTTAAACTATACTACAAAGCAATAGTTATCAAAACAGCAATGTATTGGAATAAAGACAATCCCTCAGATCAGTGGAATAGGCTTGAATACTCAGAGAATGTTCCCCAAACATACAATCACCTAATTTTTGATAAAGGAGCAAGAAATCCTAAATGAAGCAAAGAAAGCCTCTTCAACAAGTGGTGTTGGCACAACTGGCTAGCCACTTGCAAAAAAAATTGAACTTAGACCCCCAGCTAACATCAGTACAAAGGTTAAATCCAAACGGATGAAAGACCTCGATATCAGACCCGAAACCATAAGATATATAAAACAACACGTAGGTAAAACACTCCAGGACATTGAGACTAAAGGCATCTTCATAGAGGAAACTGCACTCTCCAAGCAAGTGAAAGCAGAGATTAACAGATGGGAATATATTAAACTGAGAAGCTTCTGCACCTCAAAAGAAATAGCACCCAGGATACAAGAGCACCCCACTGAGTAGGAGAAACTATTCACCCAATACCCATCAAATAAGGGGCTAATCTCCAAAATATACAAGGCACTGACAGAACTTTACAAGAAAAAAACATCTAATCCCATCATAAAATGGGGAGAAGAAATGGACAGATACTTTGACAAAGAAGAAATACAAATGGCCAAAAGACACATGAAAAAATGCTCCACATCACTAATCATCAGGGAGATGCAAATCAAAACAACTATGAGGTACCACCTCACATCACAGATTGGCACACATCACAAAGAATGAGAACAAGCAGTGTTGGCAGGGATGTGGATAAAAGGAACTCTTATCCACTGCTGGTGGGATAGCCATCTAGTTCAACCTTTATGGAAAGCAATATTGAGATTCCTCCAAAAGCTGGAAATCGAGCTCCCATTGTACCCAGCTATACCACTCCTAGGAATATACCCTAGGAACACAAAAATACAATACAAAAATCCCTTCCTTACACCTATATTCATTGCAGCACTATTTACCATAGCAAGACTCTGGAAACAGCCAAGATACCCTTCAACAGATGAATGGCTAAAGAAACTGTGGTACATATACACAATGGACTATTATGCAGCTGTCAGGAGAGATGAAGTCGTAAAATTTTCCTATACATGGATGCACATGGAATCTATTATGCTGAGTGAAATAAGTGAAAGAGAGAGAGAGAGAGAGAGAGAGAGAGAGAGAGAGAGAGAGACGCAGAATGGTCTCACTCATCTATGGGTTTTAAGAAAAATGAAAGACATTCTTGCAATAATAACTTTCAGACACAAAAGAGAAAAGAGCTGGAAGTTACAGCTCATCTCATGAAGCTCACCACAAACAGTGATGAGTTTAGTTAGAGAAATAACTACGTTTCGAACTATCCTAATAATGAGAATGTAGGAGGGAAATAAAAAGCCTGTCTAGAGTACAGGCAGGGTTTGGGTCGGGAGGAGGAAGATTTGGGACATTGGTGATGGGAATGTTGCACTGGTGATGGGTGGTGTTCTTTACATGACTGAAACCCAAACACAATCATGTATGTAATAAATTTGTTTAAATAAAAAATTTATTTTTGAATATTTAGCCTAAAACCTTAAAAATAAATAAATACTGAGAAGACTCTGTGTTGTTGAAAGTGAAACAGAAGTATCTCTCTTCCACTGCTTATGGGGATATTTTCTGGTTCATCCCTTATGGAAACAGTTTGAAGATTTCTCACTAAACTAAGTATTGAGCTGCCATACAACCTAGCAATTTCACTTCTGAGTATTTTCCTCCAGGACACAAAAACATCCACTTAAAAGGACTTATGTACACCATTATTCATTGCAGCACTGAGTATAAGGGCTAAGATATGTAATTGACCTAAGTGTACATAATCAAATGGATTATGAACATGAGATATATGTATATTACATATATATAATGGAACACTGTGCTGCTGCAAGCAATGACAAGATAATGAAATCTGCTGCAACTTGGATGAAACTAATATACTGTGTTGAGTGAAGTTAGAAAAAGAACAAACACAGGGTAATCTCATCATCTATGATACACAGAATAATTAGATGAGTGTATGGAAGGTGTACAAGTGAGGATATCTCAATCTCCCTTGTCTTAAGAATACAAGAAGAAAGTGCTCGCTTCGGCAGCACATATACTAAAAATTGGAACGATACAGAGAAGATTAGCATGGCCCTTGCGCAAGGATGACATGCAAATTCGTGAAGTATTCCAAATTTAAAAAAATGAATATAAGAAGGAAAAGGACAGAAGGAAAGAAATCCAGGGATTGGATGGGCAGATACTATCGCAGTTAAGGCACTGCTTTATATATATATGGCTAACCTAAGTTCAATTCCATAACATTCCATATACTCCCCAATTTGTCTACACAGCCAGGGGTAACACCTGAGTATCACTTGGTGTGGCCCCCAAAGAAAAACAAAACCAAGCAAAAGCTAGGAGGTATCCATAGCAAGAAGAGGACAAGAAATAATAACTGACAGCAGAAATCAAGGGTCCCAAGTACATCAGTGGTGGAGAGAAGTAGCATAACTATATTTCCAAACCACAGAGTCAAAATCACTGAAATCATGCGATCCAAACAACAACAATCAAATATCAATGCCAAATAGGCTGTCAAGCAGGCAGGATGGATAATTAAGGTAGTGGGAAGGAACCTGTGAAGTTGACATTGGTGGAGATCCTTGCCCCAACATTATATACCTGAAACTCAACTATAAATAACCTTGTAAATAATGCTGCTTTCATACAAAATGAATTAGTTCCTTAAATACTCTATGAAAAGAAAATTAAGGACAAAGTTAAATGAACAAGGCCAATCATGAAACAAAGTGTCAACTTGGGCGTGAGGCAAATTCCAACCTAATAATAAATTTTTGTTTGTTTTCTGTTTTTGTTTTTTGGGCCACACCCAGTGGTGCTCAGAAAATGTTAACAAGGTTTAAATAACAAAAGAGCAAAATTCCAAACAAGCGGCCTAAAGTTATACTAGACGAATCTAAACACCAATTCTTAATTCATTTTAATTTTAAGCATTGTGATTTACAAAGTTATTCATAGTTGAGTTTTAGACATACAATATTTCAGCCCCAATTCCAGTACCAATGTTAATCTCCTTCTACCAATTTTCCCAGAGTCCATCACATAACAGGTACTTTTCAAGTTTAGTTATAAAGCTTTCAATTTTTTTTAACTTAAGCACCATTTTAGATTAATAACCTTCATATATGAGTATTAATTGGGTGTAAACTTCCTGCCCTCCCCAAGAATGAGCCTTTTAAGTTATACTAGTGTCCAGTTTCTTGGTGCTGTTACAAATTATTTCAGCCAAAACTAAACTCAGATTTTCCAGATTCTGCAGTGCTCATTTTGAAGATGTATTTTTATTTATAGCATTATACATAAAACCTATAAATGCTCTGCACAGTATGGGTTTGATATGTCTGGAGACTTTTTTTAAACTTATACTCACAATCTCTTCCAGTAGAAATATATGGCAATGAAGTTAAGCTTCAGCTAACCTTCTAGACATAACTCTCAGGTCCTGCCAGGTTTACTAGTGACCAATTTTCCTCACTGGTGAAAAACATAGCATATGTCTATATTTAACACTTTAGGATTCTAATTCCACTTTAAAAATCATGTTGCTTAGAGTATGTTGAGAGAATAGACTTCTTAATGTATGAGAACCTAAAGAAATAGTAACACGGAGATTTTTTAAGGTGTGTTTTCTGGACAGAAGGAAGGCAGACAGTTATTTCTGGAGCTCTTTCACTGCATTATAGTATCACGGTGCCAAATTCTGCCCTCCAATGATTTTTCTAAAAGTTACTTGAGTCCATATGTTTCTAGAAGCTGAATTTGCTTCATTGCATTTTAAGGTCTAATCTTACAGTTATTACACAGACAGAATCTCCATGAAATTGAATTTTTGTTTGTGTAAGAACAGTGTATTTAAATATTTCCTGAAGCAAAATGTGGTCAAAGACTGTGGAGAATTAGGGTTAGTGAAAAATAAATTGCAGATCACCAAAACATCTTTGTACTTGCTAATTTTTCTTATAAGACTTATCCTTCCACTGGAAAGTGCCAAGAAAGCTCCTGAGAGCACAGAGAAATATCTAGAGAATTTTATTTATAGCTATCTGTAAAAAAAATTAAGTGTCCTTCCAATTTCCTTTTGTAAAAATTGTATCAATATTCAGCTAATGAATAAAACACAAATTTTAAGAAAGCGCCATAAAGACAAAATAAAAAGAAAGGAATCAAGACTGCAAGTGATTTTGCTTAAAATTGCTATTTTTAAAAGTCTGGATGCTAGTTTAATACCATATGGCCATTAATGATACAGTATAAAGTAAAATATTATGTGCTTTCTTGTATAATTAATGCACTTTAAATTCAAGAATCTGAAAGAGAAATGTATTCTGCCATATTTCAGACATTCAGGAACCTCTATTGAATATTACAAATCTTTTTTAAAAATTTTCAAACATTTGTCATTTTCCCCATAAAGTTATATTCATCTTCATACCAAAAGTACCTGTTTCATTTTTCAGATAATAAGAAGGAAAAAAACTCTCCCACATCTGCACAAAATATGTCTATCCTCATTAGATCCATTTTCTCAATTAAATTCAAGTTTCTCTGTCCAAAAGGCATAAATCTGGGTATTGATTTAACTATAAAATCATGAAACTCCCGGTAGTCTTCTAAAGCCATTTTACTTGGATGAGCATATAAGCTTTTAAAATATCAAGTTATTCCAGTATTTAATACACATAACTGCTTCCAGAGGGCTAAAGGCAATAAGGTACAGCTGCCCATTCCATTTGAAGAACTACAGCTCGACTGCTAGCCAGTGTCTAGCTACTAGCTACTTTTTTTTAAGCGCTTGCTTCTATTTTATTCAGTATGAGTTTGATACCTTCTGAACATGAACCATATCACAAGCAGCCAAAATCAATAACCTATCTAATCAAGGCCTTATAAACTAACAACAGAGGCTTGGTGCTCTGTTCCTATAAAATGTAGTTCATTCTAAGTCTTTCCTTCCAAACCAGTCTAGCTCTAAATTTATTATCCTTTTCTGACAAGGTTAGTGCATTGTCTACCGAGAGTTTTAGGAAGACCATTTGAGGGGGGAGCAAATCAATTACCTCTTGAAAAGAAAAAAAGAGAAGACCTCTCTTAATGCTTCTTGAAATCTCTTTTTTTTTAAGCTTCAATTTTCTTTGGAGAGCAAGGATTCTTAGCTATGACGCTTTCAAGCAGCAACCAGCTACTTCTTTTCAAATAGAAATCATGTGTAAATATTTCATAGACTTGTCGCTGGTGTGAAGTGTACAATATGAAAAGGGGATGTTAAAGAAATATTTCCTTAAATCATACCAAATAAGAAATACAAATATTTTCCTAAATCCATGAAGTTTTGAAGTGTAAGCCACAAATTCTCCTTGCATAAAACATCATATGCTTTTTTGATATCCTGTAAGCTGTGGCTGAATAGCCTTCACTCAATGACTTCATAGTATATTTGATACTTATGTTTATTTTTAAGCTTCTTCAAATGATATTTTCCATCTTAAAAGCTGAGAAGGATTTTTTTTGCCTTGAAAGATTATTCATAGGTAGCAATATAAGCAAAAGCAAAAGTTTATCCAAAATTCCTTTTCTCCCCTAGATCTGTGACATTAAACACATGTGTGTAAAACCACTTCTCATGGTACCAATTTTCTTTTTATATTTTAGCTGTTTTATGAGTCTTTCTCCCTCACTAACTACTGAACTCAGGACTAGAAAATAGAAAAATTTGGCATTGTCTGATAAACACACAGCTATTGGTTAGATTAGGACTAGCAAACACAGACAACAGCTGGAGAACCTGAATGAAATATAAGCAAACTTATTGGTGAACATTATATTAACACCTAGTTTCTTGGTAAAATATAACCAATAGTAATATGTAAAACAATAGAGAAAGCCAAATTCACTATAAATAAAGAGTAGGTAATATTCTAACAATCTGATGGCCAAACAAAAAAAGATACTATCCGATGAGAATACTTCTGAAGTAATTTAGGAAAGAGAGAACATAAATAGGTACTGAATGGAAACAGCTGATGTTGGCTACCTTTGCTAAATCTAACATTCTTCTTATCTGCATTCAGAAGCCCCTATATGTCAATAAGCTGCTATCTTCAGCTGTTTGTTTAACGGATTTTGTATCTTTTCTCAACTTTAGTACCAGGTTAAGTTTTCACGGAAAATTTCTGCGATCCAGTTTATATGACTTCATGATATGAGCTGTTTGCTGTTTTTTTTTTTAAAGGTTCTACTGCTGACGAATGCACTATAATTATAAGATATTTTTGCCAATAGAAACCATGAATATCCTTATCAGCTACAATTTTTCTTCCTTACTTTCTTTGAGACAAAATATACACTAATTCAAGATGCTAGATAAAAGACAAAGAGGATATATGACTGGGGAATATTTAAGTTCATTACTGTGTAAGATAATTAAACCTGTGTTCTCAAATGCTTCAAATCTTCTAACTGATGCTCTAATCAAAACACCAAAAGTAGAGCAGGAAAACACATTTTGCCCTCAGTTCAGAATATTTGCCTTTCATGAACCAGATCTTTGAATGCAAAAACAATGTTTAATTTTATACTTCTTTAAATTGCTTCAATGAGGAAGCAGGTGGCATTTTCCCCATGAGGACAATTCTCTGAGATTCAAACCATTCACTTTTTCAGATAGATATAGTTCACAATCAATAGCTTTTGCTACTCTCATTACAAGCTGTTCAAGTGATCCTTTAAATTCACTGATAAACAACATTAGCACCACCTGCAATGACCACAAGCTTCTTCTGGTATTGAGTCTATCACTGTAGCCATCTACAGAGCAGACCATTACCATGAAAGATTTAACAGTAAGAGTGTCATAATGCAGTCAGTGCTGATGTTCATCTGGTTCTGTGATGGCCATTTGTTCCCATAACACTCTTTATGTTGGCAAGAAAGCTGATGCATTTCGTTGACCAAATATCCAAGAAATATTGATCTTCCAGTAGGAGAAAGTCTAGAGTTTCATTATAGGAAGTTGAAAGAAGGACTACAGTTTAATTTTTTTAAAGCTCAATATCTCAGTCAACACATTCTCATAGGCATCATATTAAATTCATTTTATTCAAAATGCAACTGACTGTTATGACCAAAGAGTATAATAAAATAGCAGTGCATTTAAAAAAATTGCTGATTTTATATTTTATACCTATCATTTATAGCAAATTATGTCATTTATATTTTCACTAATCTACTTATGTAACTTTTGCTACATGACTAATTTAATATGTAAATATATAATCATATGCACTGTCTACTATGCTAGCAACTCACCACTTGTCACTAAAGTGTGACTATTCTAAATTAAATTACATCTAAGTGTAAAATACTCTTCATGTTTTAGAGATTGGGTTTTGAAATAAAGAATGTATCTATATGTTAATTATGAAAATGATAACATTTTAGATACATTGGATATATAAAGCATTAAATATACCTGGATATTTTTGGCCTTATAAGTGTGAAAATACTAGAAAACTTTAGATTACAAATACACTTCACATTTTGAGACTTGACATTTATTTATGTTGGACAGTGCTTAAACAGATGATAGGGTGATTTTAGAGGTTAAGTAATGATAAAAAATATTCTAGTCCTATTCATCTCCAATATTCTTTTCGTTGAAAAAAGGAAAAATTTGTTATGCCATTTATTGTTAAAACAATTTGACATCAAAGATTTAAGGTTTACTATATGCTTATACTGAACAAGGACTTTGTGTTGAAGAATCTAGAATGTTGCCACTTTTAAAACTCTGGCAGAGAATTTTCTTATGTGATAAAAAGAATCTATGAAAAATCTACAAAGAATGTCATCCATGAAGGTAAAATCCTGATTGAGAATAATGCCTTTCAATTACTTCTTTTTTAAAGTTGTACTAGCAGTTCTAACCAGTGTAATCATTCAGAAAAAGAAATAAATTACATACAGACTATAAATAAGTAGATTTTAATTTACAGATAATATGATCTTTAGTCATCTGTAGACAATTTACAGATGACATAGACAATAAACATGCACAGACACATACAGTATGACTACCAAAAAATATCATAGGAATAAAATCAATGTTTTCAAAGTCAGTAATAATTCTATACACAGAAAACAAATAATTAAAATAAAAGAATAACTTTCACAATAGTATAAAAATAATAAAAAAAATTTGGGGGGAGCCATAGCACATCAGGTAGGTCCTTTGTCTTGCACATGGCTAACCTGGGTTCAATCCCAGCATCCATATGGTCTCTCAAGCCTGACAGTAGTAATTTCTGAATGCATAGCTTGAGACCCACAGATGTGGCCCCAAAACCAAAACCAAAACAAGATTAAAATCCTTTGAAATAAAATTTAAAAATAATTCAAAGGACTATGGCTATAGCTCAGAGAGCAGGAACAAGCAAAAGAATAAGAGTTTGATCATTGGCACTGAATAACCTCCCAAGAATCAACAAGCATCAATGGAGAGACCCTTAAGTACCATTAGTTGTGGACCTGTAGAGCCCCAACACTACTGGAAATTAGTCCATCTTGGTTGACCAAGAATTGCTAGGAGTGGCCTCTGGAGCCTCTACTTCCAAGCATTGCTTGGCAGGCTGCCTTAACAAACAATATTTCAGAGCTGTGCACTGAAAATTTTAAAACACTGCTGAGAAATTAAAGATCTAAATAAATTTACTAATCAATATTGCTAATATGTCTACAATTCCCAAATTGATCTCTAGGTTCTTGGTTGATAGGTGTCTTTTAAATCACCATTGAGATTTTTTTCTTCTTTCTGTATTTTTTCCAGAAATTGGCAATCCTATTATAAAAATCTATATAGAGGGCCAGATCAATAGCACAGTGGTAGGGTGTTTGCCTTGCACACAGCCAATGCTGGACAGGCCCGGGTTCAATTTTTGGCATCCCATATGGTCTCCTGAGTTATGGTATAAAAGTAAATTGGTAGTTACACTGAGGAACAGTTTAGAAGTTCCTAAAAATACTAGCAAGGGATTTTGTGGGATTTTGAATGAAAGATTGTCTATTTTTTAAACTTCATTTGAAATATCAGATAACTCACCAAATTCAAATATATATTTCCAACTTTTTTGATATAAAGTATATTTTCTAAAAAGTCTTATTCATAGTGATTGCTCAGTAGTTTCTAGTGTCATTACTGATAAAATTAAATTAATAGAACAAAAATTAAATGAATATATGAATTCATCAATTTAGTTATTGCTCAAATATTGATATTTTTAATCAAATTCTTATAGGTTTGCTACTTCTTTCTTTATCTGAGAAAATTTCTTTAAGTTATTACTTTCTGACAACTACTCATACATATAACTGAGCATATAGTAAATTTTGATAAGATTTCTTTATATATCTTAAAGTAAAATTTAGTTCTTGAGATCAGTGTTCTATACTTGTCAATTACAAGTATGTTTTTAAACATTTGTTGACATATTTTGTCTATTTTTCTCAGTAAATAGATAATTTCATTAAATTTTCTGTTACAGGGCCCGAGAGATAGCATGGAGGTAAGGCATTTGCCTTTCATGCAGAAGATCATTGGTTCAAATCCCAGCATCCCATATTGTCCCCAGTGCCTGCCAGGAGCGATTTCTGAGCATGGATCCAGGAGTAACTCCTGAGCATTGCCGGGTGTGACCCAAAAACCAAGAAAAAAATTTTCTGTTACAAGAGCTGAAGAAATGATATAGAAATTAGAGTATTTTGCTTTGCAAATTGCCAAACCCAGCAGAGATTCAGAATTAAGCTTGAGCACTATTAGATATGGTTTAATTCTTCCCCCCAATTTTTAACTAAATAAAATAAGAGTGATAGTACAGTGGGTAGGGTGCTTGTTTTGCACAAGGCAAACCTGAGTTCATTCCTCAGCACTCCATATGGTCTTCTGAGCACTGCCAAGAGTTATCTCTGATGACAGAGCCAGGAGTAAGCCCTGAGCACCATCTATGTGGCCCGAAATGGAAAACAAAAACAAAAAAACAACCTTCTACTGTACTGTATTTTTTTATTTCCTAAGAAAAAGAAATATCTGATTACAAAATATTCAAGAAAAATATCTATAAAAATATATTTAACTATCAACTCAAGTATCAATATTACACATGTATTGTACACAGATATATTCACAAATATATTATTTTAATAAAAATTTACTTCTCCTTTGTTATATCTTCCTTGGCTGCTAAAGAAAGAGACCAAGGCCTATGTAAAAACATAGGTATTCTGGTTTTTGAAAGAGTTAAACATCCCAAACTATCAGAAAAAATAGTAAAGGGCAAAAGAGTAAAGATAGTAAGAGCAGTAAAGAGCAAAAAAAAAAAAAAAAAAAAAAAGGAGGGGATTAAGCGTATCAAATACCTTACTTATAAAGAAATTCTGTGATCTCTATTTTTAAAATCTCAATTCACTGCAAATACTCAATAGCTTCTGAGGATGAAGCAATGCATTGCTGCAGTCATAAATGACTTCCTTATTAACAGCCTAGAAACTCTCTAATTCTTAAAATAAAACATACATATTGTGAAAAGTTTTCCCCTATTTACCTTCTATAGTTTTTTCAAACAATAAAAAAATCAGGCATTTTTCAAATATTTAGACATCAAATTTTCAACCGAAAGACCTGTTTTTATGAAAAGAATTAAAAGTTCTTACTAAGATCTTTATTCTAAATTGTTTTCTAGATTGTTCCCTTTATTTAGTTTTTTCAAAATACATTATAGTAGAAAATAATCTACATCATTCCACTTCTTTGTCACTTTTGATGACATCTTCAATTTGCTGCATTTTTAGTTTTAGCTTTATCAAAATATTAGTTAATGGGAACCGAAGTAATAGTACAGCAAGTAGGGTACTTGTCTTACATGTAGCAACCTGGGTTCAATCCCCAGTATCCCTTATGTCCCTGAATCCCCATCAGAAGTGATCTTTGAGTGTTTGAATGTAGAGCAAGGAGTAAGCCTTGAGAACCATTAGGAGTAGCCTCCAAAAAATTAGATAGCTGTAAATATATATATATATAATTTAGTGAAAATTTTAATGAAACTTTATGATTGCACTGGTTGGAGACTTCCTGGCCTCATTTGAGCAACAACCATGAGGAAGACCTTAGATGAGTTTCCCACTATGGGATCAAAACACCCAACCTGTTTTGTCTACATCAAAGTTATGTTAAGGAAATAGCAAAGACCAAGAATATAAAATTATTTTAATGTTTGAGCTCTGAATGGGTAGGCCCACCGAAGACAAATCTCCATCTGTCCCCTTGAATTGAAATGTAGCATATACTTGGTCAATGCTATGTTTTCTTAAATTTATTAAATTAAATATATTCATAAATTAAATATAAGTATTTCAAGTTATAATAAGGTAGGGATTGGGAAAATAAAGTTATTTGAGTCATGACTTTAACACATAAAGCTTTGAGTAGATCACATCTGCAAAATGGAAGTATTGAAGGTTATAAAGCCATGAATGGTGCTCATATGAAAATATTTATTAGAAATTTAGTCACTTTTTTTTCTGGAGTATACATATTCATTATTTGGGAACTCAAACATATATTTGTGCTATAATTTGTTCTACTTTTGGGGTAGTTCTCAATAACCTCTCCTCTTGACTTTCAACCTTAGTAAGAATTAAATTTCCAAACACTCATTTTACAGAGTACATTGCAAGATTATCAGATATTTCTTGAACTAGTTTCCTGTTATTGTAGTAGAATATGAAGAGAATATGAAAAAAGGTAAAAAGTAGGCTTCATTATTGCCAAGCCTATTTGACTCTTGCAAAGCTAATTAAACATGTCTTGAGTATATAAAATATATCATCCCTAGATAACAGCATACTGTTAAGTTCTTCATCTTATTAAGAGCTTGCATTAATGCTTCTTCAACATAAATTTTATACTCAGACAGGTACTATTTGAGAAGCCTCACAATAAGAATGACCTAAATTAGTGTGACAGAAGCAAAAGATGGATCATCAGTGCCTGTCTCAACAAGAAGAGGAATGAGGATTCCATTTTCCATTATTGTCCAATTCTAATGTGCTAACAATATCTTCTAAAAAAATTTTTTTGTCAGTTCTTGCCCCCTTGTAGGTAAAACATTTATACAACCAGAAGAAATAATCCCCAAATCCCAGATTGACAAAAAAAAAAAAAAAATCAGTGTTGAAAAGCCTCAGAGACCTCTGAATGTCATTTACTATAAATAAAGAAAATGAGGGTCAGATAGATGGCATGCCTGTAGTTATAAATACTTATTAGATCATTTTGAAAGAATGTTTCACCAGATTCACTAGACCTCATATGAGCACTTAAAATAGTGATTTTATTTTTAAAGAATAAAATCAAAGCGTGTGAACAGTTTGACTGATTCATGCCTTTCATACTTCAGAATTTCTTATTTGAGGGCCAGGGAGATAGCACAGTGGTAGGGCATTAGCCTTGCAAGTACCCGATCCAGAATGGACAGTGATTCAAATCCCGGCATCTCATATGGTTCACTGTGCCTGCCAGGAGCGGTTTCTGAGCACCGCTGGGTTCCAAAAACAAAACAAAACAAAACAAATTTCTTATTTAACCACTCTTCCTTATACAGTGATTGGCTACCATATGCAAACAAGCTAACATATTCACTCCAAGCCTACATTAAAATGCTCTTTTGGCTATAAACTTTCCCCATCGGGGATTTCCTTTTTTCACCAGAACCAAAGGTAAACAAATGTCAAAAAAAGCACAGCATCAATCACAAAATTCTGTAAGATAATTTGTACACAAGAATGATGGCAGATTGATTTTCTTAAAACAAACTTGCTGTCAATCTCTTCCATGATTTCTTCATTACTAAGTCAATCGAAGTTAACTTCTCTTAAATATTCTAGTATTTAAGGCCGTTTCACAGGTACCAAGATTCATTTTCTATTATTTTTCTGTACCTTATTCCAGAATTTCTCTATTTTACTATATACAATAAAATAATCTGAAGATTTAAAAAATAATATAAGTACTCAATACTACCTTAGACTCACTCAAAGAAAACCTCTTCTAGATAAGAAGGATACATGGGGAAATATCATATAATTACTAAGCACAGCACCTCTAGAACAAACCAACATGAGTTAAAATGATGGGTATATTACTGGCCATATGATCACAGGCAAGATACTTAACATCCCAATGCCCTAATATACCTTCCATAAAATAAAGAAATCAAATATCATTTGTGTTAGGGAATTTGCAAGAATTACATGGGAAAAATACATACATGTATGTATGCACATAGAAAAACCTTTATAGTATTTATATTATTATATTAGCAATATAGAGGGTAGTGATTAGAGGGTAGAAGATTAATAAATAGTCTTATTTAACTGTAATTGATTGCTGCCTTTACTAACTTTAAATTTTAATTTTTTATAAAAGTCCATTCTTAGCAGTGTTTTTTTTTTTGGGGGGGGGGGGTTATTGGTTTTTGTTTGTTTGTTTTTGGGTCACACCAAGCTGTGTTCTGGAGTTACTCCTGGCTCTGTACTAAGAAGTTGAACCTGGCAGGCTCAGGGTCATATGGGATGCAGAGATTCGAACCAGGGTATGTCCTGTGCTGGCTGCATGCAAGGCAAATGCCTTACCGCTGTGCTATCACTTCGGCCCACTTAGCGGTGTCTGTTGTTGTTGGGGTTTTTTGTTTTCTTTTTTTGTTGTTGTTGTTTGTTTTATTTTGTTTGGGGGCCACACCCGGTAGCTATCAGGGGTTACTCCTGAGTCTGCTCTTAGAAGTAGCTCCTGGCAAGTTCTGGAGACCATAGTGGATCCCAGGGATCAAACTCGGGAAAGTCCCTGGTTTTCCCTGTGCAAGGCAAATGCCCTATTCCTGTGCTTATCAATCCAGCCACTTAGCAGTGTTTTGATTTCACAAAAGTTTTATAATTTAATGATAAAAACTAGCATGTTAAAAAATAACCCTACAAGATAAATAAAACAAGTTATTAGTACTATCTGATTTTACTTATATGAGGAACCTAGTATAGTCAAAAATCAAAGACAAAAAGAAAAATTAGGCTGCCGGTAGATGGGAGAAGGGAGGACTGAAGAGTTTTTGTTTACAGGCACAGAATTTTAATTTGGGAAGATGAGAAGCTCTGGAGTTAAATGATTATGATGGCTGCTCAATCATATGAATGTACGTCACACTACTATCATAAGATTAAATTATAATAGTTAAAATATGTGTATGCTGCATTCCATGATATCTAAGCACAATAAAAAAATCACAGAAATGTATATAAAATGCATTGTTGTCCCTGATTATTAGATTATTTTCAATTGCTTCTTATTAGATTTTTCTCTTATGTTTCTCAGATGAAGACCATATTAAATTAATTTTTAATTTATGCCTTAACTTGTAATGGATGCAATAAAAAATTAAGCCAATCACATGCAAAAAAATTTTTCTTCAATGATATTTGATGCAAGAGGTGAAGTTATAAAATTCATACTGTAGTGTTTCCCCAAACAGAAAATACTGAGCAATAATGGGTAAATTTTCACTGACATTGTAAAATTTCTGTACAGTTGACATTTGATTGATGCTGTGACAGCTTTTCAAACCATATATACTGTCAGTGCAACCATATTAGAGACTCTTCTTGGCTTTGTAAAGTCATTTTCAAAAAAAAATTAGGTGTCGGATGAGAATTTAAAATACTTCATTGACATTTCAAGGGCACTTATATTGAAGAAATAATGGCCCTCACTTTGGATTATTTTCTAAGGAATAAAATATGTATATGAATCCACTTATATATTTATAAAATATCCATGTGTGTAAGTAAATACATTTATTTATATGTGTGTATGCATAGTGTATTCTGTGCACAGGGTATATTTGTAAATATGTTGTCTATTGCAACTCCTTAAGATTCACTAAAGGGCCAATATAATGATGACTGCATACATTTATGCAGTATGAGACACTTATCCTGAAATTCAATTGTGTCTCTGAATGTTTCAGACAAGACACAATCTTAACATTTTCTACTACTGGAGTGGGAAGACCAAATAGCTTTTTCAAATTTACATTTCCCTTTTCCAATTGATCGTGGCACTCCCCCTGGAATGCCCCCCATGCTACAACAGTTCTCTATCTCCAATTCATTTTCACAGGAAAAGTCTAAACATGAAGCAATACCTTCTACTCTACCAGTCACTGTGTCTTCCCTAAGGGTATTTTTGTGTTGAAGCAAGTCACTGAGTAGCAGACTGATAGCTTTTGTCTTTGAAGCTCACTGACTAAGAAAATAATACACATAAAACCAGTCTATTCAACAATATCCCAAGGGTAAAATAGTTTATTGCCACCCACTTCTAGTGATGAGGATAGAAAGGGCTAGAAAATAAGACACCTTGGGGGTCTACAGAGGATAACATGCCAATGCTCCATTTTGATGGAAAAGGTAAAAAAAAAAATCAAGAAAACTGTGTCTCTTTTGGAAATATATTTAAAAAAAAAAAAAGTACCCCCTGTCACATCGGATTAGGAGAGGGCTGAAGGATTTAATAAAAAATGGTAATAGAGATTGCACTGAATTTGTACATCGCTTTACTAAATAAAAAATAAAAACTAAGAGTACAATTGTCACTTTATTAGTCAGAGAACACAGCCTAAACCCACTTTCAGAGACTGCCAATCTCAAAAACATATACTTGAAATGATTACTTTAAGGTTTCCTCTTAATTGCTTGAAGACATATTTTTTCTTAATGGCACTGCAAAGCAAGTACTCAATTTCAATGAAGAAATATTTCAAAAGCCAAGGATAAATATATTTCTACATCCAGTGTCATAGTTGTATCTTTCTTTATAAATATTTTTACTGTCACCTGCATAACAGAAATATAATTTGGAAAAAGACGGAAGGATCATGGAATTATATTTTTGTTCACAACTTTATAAACAGAGTTATGCCTCCATTTTAGTGCTTTGGTCTACAGCTGTAAAACATCCTTAACACTACTTGTTAATATTTTTTAAATTTATTTTATTTAAAATTGGTTTCTTCCTCTCTATAACTATTGAAAAAAGAAAGAGCATTTAAATCTACTTTACAAATAGTATTTTTATGAAGAATAGTTCACCCAATTCTCAACCTCAAAAATATAACTTCTAGGTTTTTTAATTTAAAATGATAATAATATCAGAAAATAAATAAAAATAAATGAGTATGTGAGGTCCAATAATTGTTTGATTAGATGATGAATTAGCAGCAATTTTGTTTTTAGACTGTTCTTATTTCAAATCACTTGTCGTAAAGTAAAGCAATGCTTCAGAAAGTACAACAAAAATAGCCTGAATATATCTGCTGCTTTGTCATTTAAGAATTGTTTTAAATTTTGCTTCTTTTTCTAAAAATCATACCAAGATAAAGAAAGCAAATTTATTTGTCTCATTCTTCAGCTGAAAATAATTAATATTATAGAAGCTGAAACAAAGGAGATAAACCTATTTGTATAATATCCCAACTTGAGCTAAGTGTTGCTACTGCAAGCCCTGAGTTTAATCACTAGCATTGCTTTCATGCACATCCACACTGAGGCACTGAAGATGGCCCCTATTTAAATAAAGAACATATAAGATTTCAACTGGAAATTACCCAGAAAAATGGGGTTCTATTTCTAGCATTTCATTTCTTCTACAATGACATACTTGCCTGTAGAAAAACATTCAAAGTTACTAGTCATTCTAAAGTCAGTCCCATCCTTCATCAAGACAATGAGCTTCAGCTCCACAGAGTCCTCCAAAAAGCTTGTTTGTTGTTTGTTTGTGTTTTTTGTTTTGCTTGCTTTGGTTCTGCTTAGTAGGAAATTCTAGTAGAAAAGTCTTGCTTGGGATAAGAGCTCAGATCAAAACCAAGGCACAGATTGAATAGCTTGCTATTGTTACCCCCAAATGCAACAACAATATAATATAGCATAGATCCCTTTTGCATAAGCACACTAAAATGGGTAAAATCTTATGTAAATAAAGAAGTTCTTATCTAATAGGGATAAGAACTCATAATTTTTATAATACAGGGGCACCTTCCACCCTGAACATTGTCATGGTGACTTGACTTAGACAGCAATTGATCAGATAGACATTGACCATCCAACCCTGAACCCTGGCTCCCAATCTTAGAACTGGCACAGTTCCCTGCACCAGCACCTGGAATCAAACTCCTCCCAGGGGAGGCCGTAATACCCCTTTGGCACCAACTTGCTACACGGTAGGTTTATATGATACCCTGACAATGAGGATACAGAAACAAATTGATCTAAGGTCAGGTTGTCCTATGTCACCATCTAATGGTGAGACTAAATCAGAAGGATCTGTGCAAAAACTAAGATTTCTATTATAGAAGACTGACTATGACAACTGCGACTGAGGAGAACTTTTCCTGGGACCATAAACAAAGACTTTAGGGGTTGATAACTAACATGCCCTGAGCCTGTAGTTGTTCTCATGACAGTATGCTTCAATGGTAGAAACACCCTGTATCTCTTAGGCCAAAGGAATTTTCTTTCTAATTTCCCCAACGTTTACTGCGCCTATGCAAAAAACAAAACAAAACAAAACAAAAACAAAAAAAGAAACAAGAAAAAGAAACCTGATCCCCTTTTTTCTTCTTTTAATGTTACTTATAGGTTTTAGATAGGGGATCCTGCCTTTTTTTTTAACAGAACCATAGAACATGAATCATTTTGTTCTACCTCATATTTCTAAGCCTTCCTACAAATTGAGAAAAGAAAAAAAAATGAATGAGACTCAGGGGCCAAGCGGTCTCAGGAGCATTGAGTGGAAATAAAAAAATGGTCAGATATAAATACCCAACCCAAATTAAAAGCAATATAATCAAGAGACCCAAACTATAACAAGCTATACACAAAATGGACACTAGCAGTCAGGGGACTAAGGGTGGAGGTATGGAATGCATTCTGGGAACTATGGTGAAAGGAGGTCAACACTGGTGATGGGAATGGCCCTAATTCACTGTCACTATGTGTCTGAAATACAACTGTGAAAAATTTTTAATTCACATTGGTCTCAATAAACAATTTTTGAAAAAGTTAATGGCTTCATCACCTCCATTTCCTCCTCCTGATCCTCAGCTTTAGGCAGAGCAACTGCTTTGCATAATTAATTTAGTGTTGAACTTGCTTCCTATTTTGCATTCTGAGTCCTCTCCTACCTAAGCAATCTTTTATAAAGGCTCATTTCCTTTTTTTTTTTTTTATAAAGTTCTCTCTTTGAAATACTGAAAGTGATCCTATTTTTCTAGCTGGGATCTAATACAGACATATTAATTATAAATAGGTGGGTTTTCTTTATATATACATTTCTCCCAATTCAACACCATAGAAAGAAACAAGTTTTAATCTAGCCTAATTTGAGAAATTAAATATACACCCATATTGTTCTATATTCTTAGATATTTGCTTTCCATAGAATTAAGGAAGATAGCATGTAGCCTTCTAATCCCTTCCAGGTTTCCTAAGTTTCAGTGCTATATAGAAATACAGTTTCTCTTTTTATAGACATTTAAAAAAACTTTCTCTTTACTGAAACTAAAATTCCATACTATATACATGTTTAAAGAACTTGGGTTCTTTAAAATGATCCCCAATAATGCACAATCATCCTGGGAGTAGTAAGCTCTTTTTTTTTTTTTCCTGTTACATTTAAGAAAAATTCTGCTAATCTATTACACCTTTAAAAAAGGTATTTGGGGCCAAGTTCTGAAGCAAAACCAAATAAGGCTCAAGTTTTTAAGTTTCAGCTTGGTTTATATTTTTTGGTGTTTTTACTAACATCCTATTCTAAAGCTTTCAAGAGGTACATGATACTTGGGCAAGAACTAATTCCAGCCAAATAATATTCTGATGAGTTAAGTGTAAATGAATCAGAAACATATGAAGTATATTTCCCTTGAAACACACAGGGATTTAAAAGTTAATGGAAAAAGTGTTGGAAACTCACATTTAGAATTTTTATTGAAGCCAGGATGTTTGAATAAACATTAGACATTCAGTTAACTCAAACTGAAATGGGGTTCACCAATTCTTAATTATACCAGTGTTTTAAATAATGAGGAAACATGTCGCATTCAAGTTTTACACAGAAAGCTTTACTTGGCATAAATAATTCTGGTCTGAGAAACCTCAACAGTCATATTAAGCAACCAATTGAGATATTGAAACAGACAGTGAAGTTTTAAATTGTCTGGAAAACTCTACAAGAAAATAACTACTAATTGAAAAAAAGTTAAAGAGTATTATAATTAGTTTGAAAAGGAAGTTAGGACTGAACACATAAATTAGAAAGAATAGGCCTTTTGAAATGGGTGAACGGTGAACTAATCACATAAGAAACTGAAAAAGAATATATATTTGGGCATTGTAATCTGGAGTTTCAAGTCAAAATGGCCTATAGGTAGGAAAGGAACAGACAGTGTGGGATTTAATTCTCTGATGTCAAGTACTTGAAATAAGTTAGTAGTGTGCCTAGAGTAACCTCTGTGACTAAGAAGTCCATTTGTGAAAGCATGATGTAAATTCGAAAGGACTGGAAATTCACCTCTAGAGTTGTCCATGACTTTGAAATAAGTCAGAAGCAAAACTAACTGTGTGCTGTGCTATGGTTGCTAAACCTCAGCATGTATCAGACAGACCTTAGCTTGCACCACAATCATCCAGAGGGCTAGTTAAAACACAGATTTATGTGTTCCACTCCAGTTTCAAATTGAGTAATTCCAGGGAGGGACACAGAATTTCCCTTTCATCAACTCCCACATGAAGCCAATACTGCAGATCCAATCCTCCTTGAAGAATCGCTAATTATACATTATGGAAAAGGACAGTTCTAATCAGAGGACTAACTATGGAAGCCATTTGTAAAGGCTTTCCATGAGAATTCTAGAAAAGGGCATCCGGGTTTCAACACTTTATCCTCTCCTACACCAGATCTGTTTAAGGAATTTTATATATACAGATGAATTAACAATTTTGTGACAAAAGAATCATGCAAACTTTTTAAATTAAATATTCATACCTGCCATAAAATGGTAAGAGGAAGGCTAGAGGGAAAATTCAGCAGTAGGGTGCTTGCCTTATACTTAGTTGACCTGGGTTTGATCCCCAATAATCTGAACCCCATCAGGAGTGGCCCATGAAAACAGAATCAGGAGTAACCATTGAGAACTGGCTGGTGTGACCTAAAACAAAAAAATAATTTAAGAGATAGTAATTATTTTTACCCCTTGACCTATCATTGAGGAATATTTTTTATAACATCTACTTTTTTTACTACATCTAATTCTAGGTTAAGAGTTTCCATCCTTGACTTAATATCTAAGAACAGAAAACCATCTCCTGTTCAAAGCTCAGCACTCTTCATTTTATAAGGAGAAAGACCAATGGTAGATTCCTAACACCAGATTTCTGAAACAATATGAAATAGAGAATATTTAATCCAAATAAAGTCCTATTTCTCATCTCTGTATCAGATGAGACCTTTTGTTGGTTCTATTGTTGTAACCTCAACATCCTTTGTACAAACCTGGAAAACTGTCTTTTTCCCTCTACATTCAGACCTTCTCTTTCATTCAGTCGAAAATAAAGTTTACTTTTTGGTACACTTTTATGACACGTGTAACCATCATAAACAGTACCAAGCACACATCCTTTTCCTGTCTCTAGTTCTTGACCATTCTCCATCACTGGCCTAATTGAATAATACAGTATGTGACTCATTAAGACTGACTGTTTTTTTACACAGCACAATGTTTTGATATACATAAAAGCTGTCTCAGGTACCAACCATTTGTACTTTTTATTGCAAAGATATTTCATTGTGTAGATATCTCCCAGTTATATATAGTTAGCATTTTTTTTTCAGATTGGGTCAATATCTCAATATTGGGTCATTATTGGGTCAATAATGACTTTGGCTGCTATAAAAATAAAAAGGTTTTGTAAGTAAAACAAATTGTTGTTTAAGGTACAGACCTACTATAAATATTACTAGGTTATTTCAGGTATATGACTTCTCTAAAAATGGCTGGATTGCATGATATGTGTATTTTGATGAGTGTGGAGTGTGGAGGTCCATACCCAGCTGTGTTCAAAGTCTACTCCTGGCTCTGTGCTCAGGGATCACTCTTTGTGGTGCTTCTGGGACCATATTCAGTGCCAAAAATCAAACCAGGGCTATGTTCTCCAGAGCACTAAGTGTATTTAAATTTCATATGAAATCACTGTACTATTTCTCACAGTGACAATATAAATTTTCTTTCCTACTTTCAATATTTGAGAATTCCAGTTGTTTATTTTTTTCATAAGCAATTAACATAGTCTGTACATTTTACTTCAATCTTTCTAAGTAGGGAGTGGTATGCCATTTTGGATTCAACTTACATTTTCTTAATAACTAATGAAATTCAACTTATTTTCATTTCCATTCCATGTAACTCTTTAAAAAACTGTCTGTTCAAGTTTCAATCTATTAAAAAATTTTTGATGATGAAGAGATAGTGCAGTGAGTAGGAAGTTTGCTTTGCATGCAGCTGATCAAGGTTCATCTCCTACACTTTACCTGGCCCCCCAAGACCACCACCCTCAAAGAACCAAACCCTAAGCACTTTTGGGTGTGTCCCCAAAACCAAATTAAAACAATTATTGGTGCCAGAGCTATAACACAGTGGGTAAAGCATTTGCTTTGCGTGCAGCTCACCAGATTCACTCCCCAGCATTCCATGTAGTTACCTGAGCCTGCAGTAATGATTCCTGGGCACAGAGCCAGGAAGTAATCTCTGAATACTGCTGAAAATGGCCCCTAAGGCCGGCGAGGTGGCGCTAGAGGTAAGGTGTCTGCCTTACAAGAGCTAGCCAAGGAAAGACAGCGGTTCGATCACCCGGAGTCCCATATGGTCCACCCAAGCCAGGGGCAATTTCTGAGCGCTTAGCCAGGAATAACCCCTGAGCATCAAACGGGTGTGGCAGAAAGAAAGAAAAGAAAGAAAGAAAGAAAGAAAGAAAGAAAGAAAGAAAGAAAGAAAGAAAGAAAGAAAGAAAGAAAGAAAGAAAGAAAGAAAGAAAGAAAGAAAGAAAGAAAGAAAGAAAGAAAGAAAGAAAGAAAGAAAGAAAGAAAGAAAGAAAGAAAGAAAGAAAGAAAGAAAGAAAGAAAGAAAGAAAGAAAGAAAGAAAGAAAGAAAGAAAGAAAGAAAGAAAGAAAGAAAGAAAGAAAGAAAGAAAGAAAGAAAGAAAGAAAGAAAGAAAGAAAGAAAGAAAGAAAGAAAGAAAGAAAGAAAGAAAGAAAGAAAGAAAGAAAGAAAGAAAGAAGAAGAAAGAAAGAAAGAAAGAAAGAAGAAAGAAAGAAAGAAAGAAAGAAAGAAAGAAAGAAAGAAAGAAAGAAAGAAAGAAAGAAAGAAAGAAAGAAAGAAAGAAAGAAAGAAAGAAAGAAAGAAAGAAAGAAAGAAAGAAAGAAAGAAAGAAAGAAAGAAAGAAAGAAAGAAAGAAAGAAAGAAAGAAAGAAAGAAGGAAAGAAGGAAAGAAGGAAAGAAGGAAAGAAGGAAAGAAGGAAAGAAGGAAAGAAAGAAAGAAAGAAAGAAAGAAAGAAAGAAAGAAAGAAAGAAAGAAAGAAAGAAAGAAAGAAAGAAAGAAAGAAAGAAAGAAAGAAAGAAAGAGAAAGAAAGAAAGAAAGAAAGAAAGAAAGAAAGAAAGAAAGAAAGAAAGAAAGAAAGAAAGAAAGAAAGAAAGAAAGAAAGAAAGAAAGAAAGAAAGAAAGAAAGAAATTGGCCCCCAAACCAAATAAAATTTTATAAAATCTCACTTGAGTTTTGAGGTCACTTTGTATATTTAGAATGCAAAGGTTTTTTTGGATACACAATTATAAGTAATATGTTCTAAATTATCATTTTCTTACCCATGTATTTTACAGTTCAAAATATTTTCATTTTGATGTTTAAATTATAATTTTTCCTTTATGAATTAACTTTCAATATCATGTCTAAGAACAGTTCATCTAACTTCATATAAGAAAGTTTTGTTCTATTAGTTCCACAATTTTATATTTAAATGTGTGAAATATTTTCAGTTATTTGTGTAAGCTTTCAGGTACAAAATGTATGGTTTAGTACATGTCGGTTCCACTGTTTCTATCTTTGTTTAAAAACAACTATCTAGAGCAGATCTTCCGGAAACATAATGAAGGACTCTATCCTAGGTTTGTCCTAGGATCTGTGCAAAAACCAAGACCACCAATTACAGAAGATTGATTACAACAACAGTGATGGAACAAACTGCTAGAAAGACACTATCTTCAGCTTCATCCTATAACTTGTAAAAATATCAAGATCTCTAGTTAGAGGCCTATTCTATCAGCCATAACTGAGTGAAAAGTTTACTGGCACCATAAAAATTCCTTGGGATGTGAAAAGGAGCTTTGTACGGAGCCTGTAGTTACTCCCATGACAGTATGCTACAAGGGCGGAGAAACCCTGTATCTTTTAGGCCAAGGGAGTTCTCTTTCTAATTTCCCCAATATTTACTGTGACTATGCAAAACAAACAAAAAATAAAAACAAACAAAAAAACCCAGGAGGAGTCCATCTAGACTTCTTATAACTATTAATTTAAAAAACTAGAAAGCCTGTCTAGACATCAGCCTCCTTCTTTTCTTTTCTTTCGGCCTTATGGTTGTTGTTTGGTTGTTGTGTTTGTTGCGTATGTGCTTTTTTGTAGTTGCTGGTTTTGGTCTTTTGTTTGATATTTGTTTTTTTTTTCTTTATTTTGTTGTTGTTATTGTTTTTTTGTGTGTGTGTGTGTGTTTTGTTTTTTTTTTGTTATATTTTTCTTTTTTCCCTTTCTTTTTTAATATTTTTTATTTAATCACCTTCGTTACAAACATGATTGTGGTTGTGTTTCAGTCATATAAGATGACACCCCCCCCCCCATCACCAGTGTAACATTCCCATCACCAATGTCCCAAATACCCCTCTTCCCTTCCCCGCCCCCACCTGTACTCTAGACAGGCTTTCTAGTTTTTTAAATTGATATTTATAACAAGTCTAGATGGACTCCTCCTGGTTTTTTTTTTGTTTGTTTTTATTTTCTGTTTTTTTTGTTTTGTTTTTCATTTTCTTCTTTTTTTCCCAAACATAACCACATAATTTGAATAATCTTGTTCTGACTGCCTCATAAACTGAGGGAGAAAAACGGATGGTACCAGAATCAAACAGTCATATGAACATTGAGTAGAAATAAAAAATAATCAGACTTAAACACCAAACGCAAAGTCAAAAACAATAAAATCAATATCCAATCTTCAACAAGCTATACACAGTTGTCTCAAATGCCTCAGTATGTTTCGAATACATACAGGGGTGGGGGAGGGAGGCATTGGTGGTGCGAATGTTGCATTGGTGAAGGGGGTGTTCTGTTTATGGCTTAAACCCACCTACAATCATGCTTGTAATCATGGTGCTTAAATAAAGATGCTATATATTAAAAATATATATAAAGTGTGTGCTTTCCAGAAAAAGCAGCAAATCAAAAAATAGCAATCAAGTACTTCAACTAAGTTTGCTACCTTTGGTAAGCACTGCAACAAATTATCTCCCACCAATAAGCAATATAACCAATAACTGCAATATTAAAGGCAGTAAATAATTAGCAAATGTATTAGATATCTATGAATGAAATAGAATTTAGCAATATATCACAAATTACATGTCAGTAGTCTATTTGATCATATATACATAACTTTTTAGATGAATAACAGCTTTTTTAATAATTTTATTGTTACCAACTTGAATTACAGGTCTTTCACAGTAATATTTTAGGTACATAGTGTCATTAAATCAGGGGTATTCCTACCACCATAAGTAAGATCTCCTTGTATTTAGGCCAAAGCTTTTTCTTTCTATTTTCCCCATATTTTGCTGAGCCTATGCAGACAACAACTCTCACTCTCACAGTCTTTACTGTATTTCTTTAACTTTTATCTTTAAAAAATAAGAAAAAAGAAGAGCTTACTAAAACTTCTGCTATTGCAGAATAATTTTCACAAATATACTTGCTACTGAACTTTTTCTTCTTTCCTTACTCTTCTATTTTTTTAGTTTTTCTTTTTCTTTTCTATTTTTTAATACTTTTGCTTTTGGTCATCTTGAAACAAATGTATTATGATCAGTTATGTCAACTATGTGATGCATTTTCTTTAAATTAATTTAATAATAAAAAAGAACAAAACCCAAATATTTGTAATACCTTATCATTGCAACAATAGTAATTCAAGAAAGAGAAGAAGTATATATTTTTCTTCCTTTGTCACTAAAGGATTGACAATTTTATTAAGTTTATCAAATTTAAATTTTCATTAAGACACTAACTGCCACTCTCAAATTTTTCTTTATAATTTGTTTAAAACATGTTTCCCTTGAAATTTCCCCTTTGACCTATGGAATATTTTTATAATTGTATTACTTGATTTTCAAATACTTGGCGTTAATCCTCTGTCTTTATCTCACTGGTTTCTAGCTTAGACATATGGTAAGAGAACATATTTAATATTACTTTAAATATTTTATTTTTGTAAGGGCTTATTTGACCTCTCAGAATATGATCTATTGAGTAAGATTCATATGTTATGAATACTGTCATTGCATTGATTTTTGATGACCAATTATATTCTAGTTGATTGTTTTTTAATTCTCTTTATATTGATTTTGTTTACTATCCTAATAGTTACTAATAAGAGTATTCATGTCTCCAAACTATGGACAAAAAATTTTCCCTCAAAGAAAAAAATAAAAATATTATAATTAAAATAAAATCCTGCTTGGGCTTGTGCAATAATAGAGTGTATAGAAAATTTGCCTTACATGTGGCCAAGATGAGTTTGATCATTGATTTTCTATATGTCCACCCCCTCTCCCCCAGTACCAGCAGGAGTAAATTCTGAGTACAAAGCTAAGAGTACTCCTGAACCATGCCAGGTCTGGTCCTCCTCCCAAAATAAAAATGAATATGTGCAGCAATCTATAGCCCTACTATACATTGTTTAGATATTGATAGAATGAGAAAAGATAATTATTTCACATACAGGAGTTTAATGTACTTGTTACCGATTCACCATTAAGGGTCTAATGTAAAGGCCATTTTGCCAATTTGCTGCCTGTCCCTGTGAATGGCCTTATTAATAAACAATGCATATTGTTTAATGAGTAAAATGATGTTCAAGATAAAAATGTAAAACATTTTAATGAGATGTCTTCACAAAAGGTCACTGCCCTTTTTAGATGTTCTTTTATGATTTCTTCAAACCCAGGAAAGCTTTTTTTAAATGTACATGCTTAACAGCATACAATTAAGAATATCTTAGAGTATTTTGATAGATTCCAAAATTATCTCCATAAATGCTTAGCAAAGGGTATACTAGTCCATTTCTTATGTACGTATAAAGATCTAAAAATAAGAGTAATAAGCAACTACATTACATAAAAGGGAAAAAATTAGGCAGTGTCTTGAGGGAACAATAGAAACAGTAGCCATACCTGACTGTAGAAATTCTTTTAAAAGAAATTGTGTCTTTATCCAAAAGCTAGGGTGCCTCAAATAAAAGGAAATGCCATCTAAATTTAAAAATAAAACAATTATTTACAAAGATATAGGCAAATTTCAGGAGCCTACTCTTGAAGTTGAAGAGCTAAGGAGAAAGAATGTTTTCCAAAGTTACCCCAAGAGCAAATGTAGTTGAAAAGGACACCTAACTGGATATTTTCTTCCTGCTAATAGGCTCCAACATTCTTTCACTGCAAGAGTCTAGAGAATATTTTAGACAGGTAATTAAAGAATAGAAAGTGGGGATGGGAGGAGAGGGCTGGTGTTGGAAAACAGTAATAGACACGTGAAATAAGAATTTCTCTTGGACATACCATAAATTGAAAAAATACCTCCATTCATCTCTCTCTCTTACTCTCTGTCTATCTGTCTTACACAAACACACAAATACTTATACTCATGTACTACTGGCTCTATGAAGCTATTTCAAAGTCTCACACATTCAATTTCTTCTGGCAGGGGTGGGAGGTGAGGGAAAAGAGAAATGGAGAATTCACCCAGCAGTGTTCAGGGCTTCAGGAATCACTCCTAGCAGGCTCAGGGGGCCATATAGGTGCCAGGGATCAAACCTTAGTCGAACTTCATGCAAAGCTAACATGCTATCCACTATAGTACTATTGCTCAGGTCCCTAACACGTATGATTTCTTTCACTAAAATTCTGCTAGTGGGTTAATGTTACATACTGGAATTAGAACCCTTGCCATTTCATGGTATGGAGATATTATGTTACATTTTTATACAGGATTACAGCTATACTTGTACTTTTTCTGTCGTCTTGAATGGGCTTGGTGTGGACGGCAAATGATGAAGCAACAAGTGTAAAAACCTGAAGTTCCCTGAATATATCTGATCATGCATTTTTGAAAGTGCTAAATGCGTCAATCATTAAAAGTGCTCGAGACTGTAAGTGGTTCATTCAGAAGGCTCACCAATGTAATTCTGAGTCCTTGTCTTTTTTTTTTTATTATTATCACTTGATCACAATCCTTCTAATGAGATGAAGAGCTTCTCGGTGAAACAGGGACTCAAGAATGCTTCAAGCAATTGAATTAAGTTGCAATTGTACAAGTGCTGCACGGATTACTGCTTTTTATATCCTGAAGATTCGATTGGGGTAAGAGGTCAGTATTGGTGTTCACTACTGAAAACCTAGGACCCATGGCATGCTGGCAAAAAAGTCAGTGCCCAGAGATTTCCTTTAAATATGATGAATTAGTTAAGCAACATAGTGCCAACAAGAACAAAGTTCTCTAATAAGAACATTTTCTAAATTCTGACCTAACTTTTGAATTGTGTGATATAGGCAATCATCTGACTTCTTTTAGTCTCAGATCCTTCAGACTTGAACACACCCTAAACTGCATAGCAAAGATATGGGACATAAGATGTTTGAAACTGGGAATGAAAGACATTCTAAAATGTAGACTATTTAACTCCTGGAATTAATTACCATATCCAATCATGAGAATCTTACATATAAATGTGAGTATTGAGTATCAACAAAATGTCATTTTTCTCTAGAGGAAACACTGAAAGAAAACCATAATAAGACTACATTTTGTAGACTGAACAGAGTTCAGAGACTTTATAGATTGAATTTTATAGATTTATAAACTTCATAGTTTGGAGGCCTTAATTCTGTCTCTGGTGCCACATGGTGTTCTGAGCACCATTAAGTACAGAACTAAGAGAAGCTTCCAAGCACAGCAGGGTGTGAGTTCCTCCAAAATATAAAAATAATATTTTGCAATGATCCTAACATGGTTGACTTTAGGACTTCAAACACAAATGTATTAAAAAAAATAGTGTATTTTGACTCAGCAACCATAATCTTGGGACACTACATTCTATACAAATATGCCCAGTAACAAGACTGTTTACAATGAGAAAGGCAACTAGAGGTAACCTGAATATCTATCAGCAGACTCTATATAAATAAAAATATATCTGTTCTATAGAATGAAATTGTACTATACATTCATTAGTCACCTGGATATACTGAACATACAAAACGTGAACAATTAATGCCATGCACAAGAGTCAAATCAAAGTGAATGAAAGACCTTCATATCAGACCTGAAACCAGAAGATACACAAAGGAAAACCTAGGCAGAATATTTTATGATGCTGAAGCTAAAGGCATAATCAACAATAAAGCAATAACTAGACAGATGAAAGCAAAGATAACCAAATGGGATGACATCAAACTAAGAAGCTTTGTAATAAGCAAATTTCATGACTTCATTTTTCCTAAGAGTTGCATGATATTTCACCGTGTAGATGTAGCACTATTTATTTATCACTCATTTTTCAGGCATTTGAGTTGTTTCTAGATTTTGGGCTATTGTGAACATAGGAGTGGAGGTGCCTTTGCTGCTTGGTGATTTTAGCACCTAGTGTATATTTCCAGGAGCAATATTGCTGGTTCATACAGGAGCTAAGTTTTTAATTTTTTGAGGAATATCTATATTGTATTCCAAAAAGGCTGAGCCAGTCTATATTTCCACCAGCTGTCAATGAGCGATCCTTTCCTTCTAAATCCATGCCAGTACTGGTTGTTCTTGTTCTTTGTGATGTGTGCCCATCTCTGTAGTGTGAGGTGATATTTCACTGTTGTTGTTTTTTTTTTTTTTTTTTTTTGGTTTTTGGGCCACACCCATTTGACGCTCAGGGGTTACTCCTGGCTATGCGCTCAGAAATCGCCCCTGGCTTGGGGGGACCATATGGGACGCCGGGGGATCGAACCGCGGTCCTTCCTTGGCTAGCGCTTGCAAGGCAGACACCTTACCTCCAGCGCCACCTACCCGGCCCCTCACTGTTGTTTTTATTTGCATCTCCTAGATGATGAATGATGCAGAGCACTTTTTCATCCTCCATCTGAACATCTGTATTTTTTCCTTTGAGGATGTTTCTTTTCATCTCTTTTTTTTGGGGGGGGGCTGGAGTTATTTCTTGTTAAGCTCTACTACTGTCATATATCTTAAGTATTAACCACTTATCAGATGAATATCAGATGAATAATTTCTGCCATTTTATGGTCAGTCTTTATATCCTAGTTACCATTTATTTTCTTTTTAGTTTTATGGGCTTATTATATGTATAAATGTAAATAAATACTAGTATACTGAATGACATGAGTCAGAAGGAGAGGGACAGATATAGAATGGTCACACTCAATTGTGAGATATTTTATTTTAAAAAGAATAGTATGTTACTAATACTAAAATAAAATAAAAATAAATAAAAATAAAATAAAAAAATAAAGAGGAGGCCCGGGAGGCCCAATAGAGAGATTTAGGCCCAAGCATAATATATAGTAAGAAACTTACGGTTAGGGTAGAGAAGGGACCATTGTGACAATGGCTGCTGAAAATGATCGCTCTGGACAAGAACTGGTTGCTAAAAGGAGGTAAAGTGATATGTATGATGACCTGTTTAGTAATAATGTCACAAACAAGTGTCTAAAAGGATAAAAGAGGAGAGAATAAAAATGTCTGCCATTGAGGAAGACTTAGGAAGAATGAAGAGGGAAACTGGTGGTGAATAATGTCCACTAATAAATGGTATTGGAACATGCAGTAGTAAAGAATGACAGATGCTGGAACACTGTATGACTATAACTCAGTCATAAACATCATTATAATTATATATTTCATGGTGATTCAATTAAAAATTTATTAAAAATGAATAATTGAAGTTCAAATGCACTGTGAATGAAAATACACACTACATAGAAGACATATAAGTAAAATGGAAAAATAAGCATGGGAAATATCTCCTTTATATTTTATAATTATGTGATGAAAGCAAGTTAGGTGTCAACGCTAATGAAAATAATATAAAATATTGTTTTTTTTAACTTTTTATTAAATGTAGTTACAGGATCTGGAGAGAGAATACAGGGATTAAAGCCCTAGTCTTGAACACAGCCAACTGCAATTCAATTCATGGCACCACATATGGTCTCCTAAGCACTGCCAGGAGTGATCCCTGGCAACAGAGCCAGAAGTCAACCAAGGATCAGTGCCAATATACCTCTCCAATAAGAAAATAAATAAAATAAGGTCACAAAAAGTTAATCTGACATTAACTTGTGATTTCCAATATATTTTTTTCTATTGGACAGTGCTGTGCATGTACTTAGTGCATTTAAATTCAGTTAATCTTACATTAATTGTGGTTTCCAATATATTCCTTTCTATTAGACAACTTTATTCTTTTATTGCAACTAATTAGCACAGTTAAATAAAAATATAAACAGAAAGCATGGCTAATATATGCCCTAACTTATGCAGAGACTAAAACTTAAATTTCATTTTATTTCATAAATAAGGAAATAGTCATTTTTTTAGATTTTTTTCAACCATTTTAAAATATAAAAAAATTCTGGGCCAGACTGATAATACAGTGGGCAGGGCTTTTCATGTAGTCGACCTGGGTTTGATCGCCAGCATCCCATATGATCCCTTGAGCCCTCCAGAATTAATTCCAGAATGCAGAGCCAGAAGTAACCACTAAGCACCACTGGGTTACTCATATATATAAAGTATATATATATATACTTTATAATTTATAAAATATATAAATTTTTATCTTTCAGACCACACCAAAAAGAGAATGTAGAAGAACTTCAGCTATATTTGGGTAAGCCCTGCTTTAGTTTATTAAAAATTATTGAAAAAATAAATTATATATATATATATGCACAATCTGTATGCTCTCTTATCCAAAAATCCTACTATAAAATAATATGTAACCATGATTTCATGCTTGTTAAAAATTATCATTTATATTTATTTTTGTCCCACAAACTGTGGGACAGTTTGGGGGCCTAACATATGCAAGGTAGATGCTTTATATCAGAGCTATTTTCTCAACCCTCAAATGACTATGTTTATAAGTTTACTTAGTTCAAAGGAAGACATCTATGGTCAACTATGGAAAATATTATGTTTTTGAATATTTTATTATTGAAATGTGATGTTTATGCCTATTTTTAGGAGAAGCTTTCCACTTATCATGGTTACAATAACTAAGAGGAAAAACATATCGGTCTAAAAAACAGAAAGCATATTTCAAATTAAAGAAAATGTTGTCTTGTCCTCCCATTTGTATGTTATCAATTTTCAAATTCTATTACATGCCTGTGATTAGGGATAAATTCTAGAACATTATCAGAGCTCTTGGTAAAGGTAAAATATTCTCATTCAGAACCTATTTAATAGAGTGATTTAAAGGAAAACTTCATTTTCAATGTGTATCTAGTTATTTGCAGTAGGAAGGCAAATTGTATCCCTATATTTTCAAATAATATAAAAATAAAATGTACTATTTTAATTTTTAGATGTCAAGCAGTTTATCAGAAGGCTCTGGCTCTATCCCTCGAGTGGCTTTAAAGAAGTTATTAAACAGGCCACAATCATTTGAAAACTTGACTGAAGCCAGATGATTAATTTTCCCGTTTTTTATTTGATTTATTTTTAAAAATGAATCCTTTTTTTGGGGGAGGGGGGAATCACACCTGGCTGCACTCAGGGGCTACTCCTGGCTCCACACTCAGAAATCGCCCCTGGCAGGCACGGGGAACCATATGGGATGCCGGGATTCGAACCACCATCCTTCTGCATGGAAGACAGACGCCTTACCCCCAGGCTATCTTTTCGGCCTAAAAATGAATCCTTTAATTGAATCACAGTGAGATACAGTTACAGAGTTGTTGGTGATTGAGTTTCAGTCATACAATATCCAACACCCTTCATGAATGCATATTTAGCTCCACCAGTGTCCTCAGTTTCCTTCCCACCTTCAACCTTGGCCTATCCCCTCCCTGTCTCTGTGGCAGAAATTTTTATTCTCTTTCTTACTGTTTTCTTTTTAGGCACTGTAGTTTGAAATATTACTACTGATGGTGTATCGTGCATATCACTTGATCTTTCAGCACCCAGTTCTTGAACAGAGTGATCATCTCCAACTAACATTGTCATAGTGGTCTCTTCTATGTCTTACCTGCACTCCACTGCTATTAGTGACAAACTTCCTACCAGGAACTGGTCCTCTTAGGCCTTATCTTTATTGCCTCTGGATACTAATATCATACTATCTTTTACATATCCCACAAATGAGTGAGGTTTTTCTATGTCTATTTCTCTCCTCTGACTCATTTTGCTCAGCATAATGATTAATTTTCAAAGTAATTTACTCATATGTCTATAGCAGAAGACCTCAGTTCTTTGATACATTCACCCCTCCATAGATCTGGTTCAAAGTTCTCATATGCCAAAGCAGTTAGTTTTAATAGAGCAAGTGAGAAAACAGAGAAGAAGACAGAAACAACAATGCCTCTATGGTTTAACAACTATACTCTAGCCTTTAAAATTCACACATCATAAATACATAAAATGCACAGCTCCATTTGGAGCCAGAGATGTAGCTCAGTGTAGCCACCTGTCTTGTCTGAGTGAGGCCTTTGGTTTGATCTTTGGTATTGCAAAAATACATAGAAATATACATACATACATACATGCATACATAAAGTCATTTTGTCAATAGTATCAAAATAGTTTAGAGTCCAGCTCTAGTTAATGTAGATAAGTATTATGCAAGTATTTGAAGATCAAAAATATCAGGTTGGGCATTATATGAAACTGGCTACCACACAGTTGCCAAAAATGTTTATAAAGATTATTTTGGGCATGACCTAAACTTACTATTTATTCATTTTCTACAAATGGAAATCTCACTTAAATATCCTAAATTTATAATTTTTGGAAGACACTCAGTGGTGCTCAGGTCTTATTACTCCTAGCTCTGTATTTAGCCATCACATCTAAGCAGGTCCTGGAGGACCAGATTGGGTGTGAGGGATTGAAGCCAGGTGGATCACATGCAAGGCAATCAATCACCTTGCCTACTGTATATTCTCTCTAGCCCCTATAAGGAGCTATACTAAGTTAACAATATCTTTGTTAAACTAAAAGCATACTTAAGGGCTGACGAGATACTATAGTGGGTAGAAGTATGCAACCAACCAGGGTTTGGTCTCCAACATCCCAAATGCTCCTCTGAGTTTACCAAAAGTAATTCCTGAGCATAGAACCAGTAATCTTTGAGAATCACTGGGTATGGTCCCCCAAACCTAAAACTATTAAAAAATAAATAAAGCACACTTAATTATAATTTGCCAAGTAAATGACAATAACAAAATCAGTGATTTTAAAACACAGAAAATCAAGTTATCTTATACAGGCATGTGCCTTGAACACAGCTGACCAGGGTTCGATCCCAGCATCCCATGTAGTCCCTCAAGCATAACCAGGAATAATTTCTGAGTGCTGAGTCAGGAGCAACCCCTGAATACCATCAAAATAAAAAGATAAATTAAATTAAATTAAAATCATAAAAGCAACTACCTTATCTTAAATTAGAAAGAATTTATCACAAAAATGCAAAAGTGCATTTTGATTATCAAAGAGTGTATTAAAAGAATCTAAAAGGTTTTTTTTGTCATAGAAGCAGACTGGTGAGTGGGAGGCAATTGGGGGTGGTGGGAGGTATTGGTGAAAGGAAGTGGATACTGGTAAAGGGATTGGTGTTGAAACATTATGTTTGAAATCCAGTAATAAATAACTGCAATTTCACAGTGTTATAAACATGTTGGTCATAAAATAAAATGTATTTTTGGAAGAGATACATAGAAAAATGATGGAAAAGCTATTCATTGTCAGCAGTAGTGTCTCTAGGTGTTAGTGGTGGATGTGAATTTTTTTTTAAGTTTATGTTTTTTATTTCTGATGACTAGACAGACTTTATCACTAACTTTAATTTTTATTTTAAAAATGCACATGTAAAAATGATCATTGGCTGTGTTCTGGCTTGCACAGATGCATTCCTATTCCTAAACTTCTCTTTGAAAAATTTTATCTAAGGTCCCTAAGACATTCTTACAAAACAATGCACTATAAATTACCTAAGGTAACTTTACTCCTAAAGCTATTAGTAGCTAATTGTGAAAATAGAAAAATAAGAGGCAGATTTTCATTTACATTATCTTTCTTTTATGCTCAATAAGGTCAAAGGTATAAGTTTTTGTCTCTTTCTGGTCCATAAAATATGGATTGCTATTTTCAAAGTACGCCAACAATGGTAATAGCTTTTCCCATTAGTCAGTCACATAATCTTATGAAATATTGACATGATAAAACAATGCAACTGAGAAAAAAACCTAGTAGAGCACACATTTTATTGACAAATAAAAGTGCAGGCTTAACTTTTCTTTCACCACCTTTATACCTGATTGACATTTTATCCAAAAAATATAGATTTACATTGGCCAAGATCAATGATTTCAATGATTTTTTTTAGTGTTTCATCAGATAAAAATACAAATTCAGTCCAATCATAATTCTTATTTGGGCTCATGCCACTTTGACAGTTACAGTTTACAGCAAAATGTACTTTAATGTTATATTCAAGCCTTTTTCTAGCTTTTCTTAGAGAATTCTCTTTTTAATTTATGAGACTCCCTTGCTCAATTCAAGCTTCATTCACTTTAAGATACTTTGGAAAGATAAATATCTGACATACTCTGCCATTCATGACTAATGCACTGCTTGTAACTTAAGAAAATAAAATAGGTGGTCAAAGAGATATATTTGTTTTTGAAATAAATATGTATCATATGTATAAGTAATAAAATGACAGTATGTTAGAAATGTGTCATAAAAATACTTTCTTATTTTACTGAGTTTAAATTAAATACTGTAATATATTGTTAGATCACATAAACTGAAGGAATGGAATACCTTAGGGCATCTTATGTTGCATATAACTATATCTGAATGAAAAGATGCAAGTAAGTCATATGCTTAAATATTACTGCAGATTTCTATTATTATGTATATATGTACCTCTTAATAAATACTTTATTTTTTAGTAAACACAACTTGCCACAGTTTTTCTCCTGACTACAATAATTTCAAATACTCATGTTTGTGGAAAATATACTTATTCTTCTGTAATTTTCAGGTCACAATAGCCTTAAAGCATAGGGCATGGCCATGTGAATTGGTTCAGGTGAATTCAAGACAAGTCAAAGGCACTGACATTAGTATTTTCCACTAAAATGTATACACTTTAGATCTAAAAGTTAATCAAGACTATAATCCCCTAATTAGAGCTTTGGCCAGGGAACTTTTCACCACAGACCTTCGTTTCAGTCTTGAGTTCATATTTCTTTTTCTATAAAAGTAGTCCATGATAACTAGTGAGATTGGGGGACCCTATGTGGTGCCAAGGATTGAATTTGGGTTGACTACGTGCATAAAAAGCAACCTACCCACTGTACTATCACTCAGGTCCCTCAAGATAATAGTTTTTAGATGACTGAATGAGGAAAAACTTTAAACTTTTCTTCACTCTTAATAAAAAGTGTTTTGTGATCTCATTCTTGGTTTTATCTTTATAAAATATTTTCTTAACATTATCCTGGATTTGAGCTCTGCATGGAAAACATTTCTTAATGTAAGAATTTTATAGGTTCTGGAAAGAGAAACAGTTTTACATTTTAACTTGGCAAAGCATTGTTTCCTTTACATTTGCTTTAAATTTCACTTGAGCAAATTCATTAGATATATTTTCAAGAATAACTTTTGTTAAATGTTTCCCTACTTTATAGCAAGAGTTTTTTTTTTTTTTACCTATGTCCCTCATTGATAACATTTTGAAGAGACATAAGATTCTGTACTTATAATCTTCTCAAGATCTGTCTTGTACTTTGGTAGGTCATCACTAAAATTGTCTTAAAGTTCCCTTATAATACAAATAACAAGTGAGTCTTGAAGTTCTATCTGTTTCTGTTTTTTAGCAATGACATATATTCACTTAAAAAATATTAAAAAAAACTGCACTGATGGAACAAAAGACTAAACCAAGTTGCCATAACTGGGTTTACCAGAATGAAATAATCTTCCCTTATAGACCTCATTTTATAAATAAAAGAAACAACTTTTTTTCTGGTAGGTCACTATATAGATGAAACAAGCTCTCTGAATCATATCCCTAACTTTAAGATAGCACTTTAGAGGCGATGCTTAAAAAATATCTCTAAAGCTTCATTCATGTCAAAACTAGAATATATTGTAAGATGTACAAGTGCTTTTTTTTTTTACTTTTTGGTTTTTGGGTCATAGCTGGCAGCGCTCAGAGTTACTCCTGGCTCTATACTCAGAAATTGCTCCTGGCAAGCTCAGGGGACCTCATGGGATGCCGGGATTCGAACCACCATCCTTCTGCATGCAAAGCAAATGCCCTACCTCATGCTATCTCTGGCCCATTTAAGTGCTTTTTATCTGTTCTTATCTATTTGATCTTAGTTACTTAACTTTTCTTAAGTTTCCATGTTCTCATCTTTGAAGTGAATATATCAGTTTTATCCTCTTAAAGACAGTATAAGAATGAACTTAAATAAATATATATATATATGGAGAGAAAAGCTTATAACAAAATCTGAATATGGTAACTACTGAATAAATATTGTCTGTTATTTAAAAGAGAATTCAATCACATTTTAAAAAGAACTCATTTTAACACTCGAGTAACACTTAAGTAACAGAACACTTTTATTAACTAATAACCCAGATACATAGTATATATGAAAATAAAAACAAAATTCAAGAATTTGGAAAGAGACAAAGGTGCAAAAGCTTTTCAGCTTAATATATTCCCATCTGTTTATCTCTGCTTCCACTTGTTTGGAGACTGCAATTTCCTCCTTGAAGATGCCTTTAGTCTCAATGTCATGGAATGTTTTACCTACGTGTTGTTCTATATACCTTATAGTATCAGGTCTGATATCAAAGTCTTTAATCCATTTGGATTTTACCTTCGTACATGATGTTAGCTGGGGACCTGAGTTCGCTTTTTTGCAAGTGGCTAATCAGTTGTGCCAACACCACTTGTTGAAAAGGCTTTCCCTGCTCTATTTAGGTTTTCTTGCTTCTTTATCAAAAATTAGGTGATTGTATGTCTGGAGAACATTCTCTGAGTACTCAAGTCTATTCCACTGATCTGAGAGTCTGTCTTTATTTCAATACCAAGCTGTTTTGACAATTATTGCTTTGTTATACAGTTTAAAGTTGAGGAAAGTAATGCCTCACATATTTCTTTTCCCAAGGATTGCTTTAGCTATTCGAAGGTGTGTTTATTTTTTCAGATGAATTTTATAAGTGTTTGATCCACTTCTTTGAAGGATCTCAGGGGTATCTTTAGAGGGATCACATTAAATCTGTACAATGAAATAGTGCACAGGATGCAAGAGCCACCCACTGAGTGGGAGAAACTATCCACCCAATGCCCATCAGATAAGGGGATAATATCCAAAATATACAAGGCACTGACAGAACTTTACAAGAAAAAAGTCTTATCCCATCAAAAATGGGGAGAAGAAATGAAAAGACACTTTGTCAAAGAAGAAATACAAATGGCCAAAAATCACATAAAAAATGCTCCACATCAATAATCATCAGGGAGATGCAAATCAAAACAACTATGAGGCACCATTTTACAGAGATTGGTGCACATCACAAAGAATGAGAGCAAGCAAGCAGTGCTGACAGGGATGTGTAGAGAAAGGAACTTTTATTCCCTGCTGGTGGTAATGCCATTTAGTTCAATCTTTATGGAAAACGATATGGGGATTCTTCCAAAAACTGTAAATTGAGCTCCCATACAGTCCAGCTATACCACTCCTAGGGATATACCTTAGGAACACAAAAATACAATACAAAACTCCCTTCCTCACACCTATATTCATTACAGTACTATTTACAATAGCCAGACTCTGAAACAACCAAGTCACCTTTCAACAGATGAATGGCTAAAGAAACAGTGGTACATATACACAATGGAATATTATGTAGCCATCAGGAGAGATGAAGTAGTGAAATTTTCTTATGTATAATTCTCAGAGATAAAAGAGAGGAGGGCTAGGAGGTCCAGCTCAACATGAAGCTCACCACAGAGAGTGATGAGCACAGATAGAGAAATTACTACATTGAGAACTATCATAACAAAGTGAATGAATGGGGAGAGTAGAAAGCCTGCCTAGATTACAGGAAGAGGTGGGTTGGGGAGGAGGGAGATTCAGGACATTGGGGTTGGGGATGTCGCACTGGTGAAGGGGGTGTTCTTTACATAACTGAAACCCAACTAAATCATATTTGTAATCAAGGTATTTAAAATATTAATAAAAAGTGAAAGAGACAAAGAGACTCATGCCCTGTAGCTGACCCAGGATGAGGTATCACGCTACATATTCCAGTCATTGGGATCTGTTGGAAGACAAGAACTGAGATCAAGAAATGTGAAGCTGAGGTCCAGAGATATAGTACAGTGGACATGACATTTGTCTTGCATATGACCAACACAGGGTCTATACTGGAACACAAGTATGATCCCCTAAACCCAACCAGAAGTGATCCCTGTGTGCAAAGCCAAGACTAAGACCTGAGGCTAGATTAGTGGTGCAAGTGGTTAAGGCATCTACCTTGTATGTGCTAATCTAGGATGGACCATGGTTCTATCCCTAGGTGTCCCACAATGTCTGTCCCCCAATCCAGGGACAATTTTGAGCGCATAGCCAGGAGTAACCCCTGAGCATCACCAGGTGTGGCCCCAAAACAAAACAAAACAAGACTAAGACTTGAGCATCAACAGGTGTGACTCAAAGTTATTTTAAAAAGAGAAATAAACAAAAGAAGAAGGAAAAAGATGAAGACAATGGAGGAGAAGAAAGAGAAAAAAGAAGGGGAGGGAGGAGGGGGAGGAAGAAGAAGGATGAGGAGGAGAAGGAAGAGGAGCAGAAGGAGGAGGAGAAGGAGAAGGAGGAGATGGAGAAGAAGGAAAAGGAGAAGGAGGAGATAGAGAAGGAGGAGGAGGAGGAGAAGAAGAAGAAGAAGAAGAAGAAGAAGAAGAAGAAGAAGAAGAAGAAGAAGAAGAAGAAGAAAGAAGAAAGAAGAAGACAAAGACGAAGAAGACGAAGATGAAGAAGACAAAGAAGATGAATAAGAAAGAAAAAAAGAAGAAAAGAAGAAAGAAGGAAGAAAAAGAAAGAAGAAGAAAAGAAGAAGAAGAAGAAGAAGAAGAAGAAGAAGAAGAAGAAGAAGAAGAAGAAGAAGAAGAAGAAGAAGAAGAAGAAGAAGAAGAAGAAGAAGAAGAAGAAGAAGAAGAAGAAGAAGAAGAAGAAGAATTATTCATCACCCAGGTGTCATTTCATGCTTCTAAGCACTGCCTTACTTAGGAGAAGCATGAACCTTCATTCAACTGCCATTTTCCTTGCAGAAACACGACTCAGCTCCTTTATCAAACTATAAAGTAAAATGATGGTTGCCAGCTCTCCCCCAGATAATCTGGTCCAAACTGATATCTTTGTGACATTCCCATAATGGTTGGAACAATTTACCCATTCTGCGTGAAACCAGCAGCCGAGCACCACAAGCACACTGGACACACTCAGACAGAAACAACCCAGTTCCTCGACTTAGCCATATCAAACTGCCATGCCACCAAATTTGGTTGAGATGCTTGTGACCTCATGACACCTCAGATTTTTATAGTTGTGTCAGCCCAGTAGTATCACAGGAAATATGATAGGAAAATACTTAGAAATCTACCACGCTCAGTAGAGAGCCAAAAAAAGTAATATAGAAGGCTCAGTTAGCATCAACCATAGTCCAGTAAATCTTTAGCTACTGACTTTAGTAACATCATGGAGTGATATATCAATTATTTCAAGTTGACCCTTGTTGACCTAAGTTTTGAACACTTTATTTGCCTTTGTGTTGCAACAATTAAGGGTAGAAAATTATGGATGCTGGTAAAAAGGAAGGTCAATACTGGTAGAATTGATGTTTGAACACTTAATGCCTGAAATAACTGTTTTATGAACAACTTGGTAAATCACCATATTATAATTTTTTAAAAAAGAACATAATAATAGAGGGAACTTCAAGCTAAAAATAATCATAGTGCTAATAAAAATTTGCCTATAAACATCTTATTCTTCCTTTTGGAATAAAAAATTAGTGACATCTAATATACTTATTTAGAAAATTCTGGATTAGATACCAACTGTTCTCACACATAGACACCCTCAAGTTTCAATGGAATAGCCTTTGTCATTAGTCAAAGCATTCATTCATGTAAGTATAACATATACTTACCCATCTTTGACATTTCAAAATGTTCCATTTAATTCTACTTGATTAAAATAGTAATTTTTTAGCCTTTCTCAGCTTTTCACAGTCTATCTTTCCATGAATGCAGTGAGTCTAAAATAGCAGAGATGTAAATTCTTCAAGTACCTTTAAATTCAAAAAAATTATATGAAACTTCTTTCTGATAGATAATTTCTTATAGTAAAATGCACTTAATTATAGTATGTCTTCTATACTTGCTTTTAAGAAAGTTTAATAGAAAATTGGACTCTCAAAATTGAAAGGTACAGTGTTTTAATAGCCTAATCATGAAGGAATACTTACATGTCATATAAAAATTCACCAGTAACTTCCAGCTGGAACCACCATCTTCCAATAAATCACAAAAGTGACCAACACAAAAGCAAAGAGGAGGGGCACCAACTATGTATTAAATTAGAAAATATTGAATTGTTCCTTTGGCCATGTATATATGTAAAAATGATGGTATCACAGATATAAAGGGAATGAGCACTGTCCAAAAAGAACACACCGCATGGCAAAATTTGAAGAGTCTATAATATTAACCAGAATGTTGTTGGCATTGTCATAAATACACAAAAATAAAATTCTTGCCGAAGAAATTCATGTTTGTATTGAGAATATTAAGCATTGAAGAGTTGAAACTGTTTCCTAAAACTGGTGAAGGAAAACAATCAGAAAATGAAAGCCAATGAGAAAAAGTCTTGTGGTCAACTGATGCACCTTCCTGCTCCACATAGAGAAATATACTTTGTGAGGATTAATGGAAAGGAACATGAGCTGCTGAAACCCATTCCCTATTAATTCATGACATGAGAACATGTTTTTTTTTTTAATAAAAATGCCTCTGGACAATAGAAGTTATTCTCTTCAATACAACTGCCTTGCCCCCACCCCAGCCCCCAGTATTTAAAGCAAAGCAAAACAAAACCCAAAAGAAAAAGCAAAAACAAAACTCAGTTAATTAACATTCAAAGTCAGGGAAATTTTTTACATATGGAAATAGAATTTCCCTAGCACCTATTAGATATGCTTTTCAAGAAAATATTTCTTCCCCAAATAACAAAATTATAACTTAAAAGTTTTTTCATTAATATATTCAGAACACAGTAATAGACTAAGTACTTGAGTAGAGAAAAAAAGATAAGTAGATTCATTAATTAAATTCATTTAATAAATCTTTCTGACTAGGTAGGCTCCATGCTAAAAGTGATGAGTAAACAGGCTATTCTAAGAACACAATCACAGTGATGAGTGCAAGGCATAGTGAACATTTAAAAAAATAAAGACTGGGCCCAGAGAGATAGCACAGTGGTGTTTGCCTTGCAAGCAGCTGATCCAGGACCAAAGGTGGTTGGTTCGAATCCCGGTGTCCCATATGGTCCCCCGTGCCTGCCTGGAGCTATTTCTGAGCAGACAGCCAGGAGTAACCTCTGAGCACCACCGGGTGTGGCCCCAAAACCAAAAAAAAAAAAAAATAAAAAAATGAAAAAATAAAGAGTTTGTATCTATACTATTTGGAGAATTGATAACACAGTTGAATCTAAAATTTGTCTCCTGAGTATTCCAACCTCCTCATAACTTTATATCATGTTCACGAATAAAAATATTAACAACATCTACCTCTTTCTGTCTTTCCAGTATACCAGGTTCTATGTTGTGTGCTTATTTAATACTCAGAGGTAATGATTCCATTTCACGCTGACATCTCAAAATTATTTGGAAAAGAGAATCCTCAGAAGCATTCTAAAACTTCTACTGTCACTTTCTGTTTTCCTTCCTTTCCTCTCCTAACCGCACAAACACATTTGCATAGATTTCTGAGAATTCTGCTCTCTCCATAAATTCCAATTTAGAATTTAGTCATTAATTTAGACTTTAGTTAAGGTTAATGGTAGACATTTAATGTGAAGTGAGTTGAACTTGCTTCTGGGCTTGACAAACGATAAGAATCTTCTGAAAACTAAAATTTTGGACCAGAGAGAGAGAGAGAGAGAGAAGGAGGGAGGGAGGGAGAGAGAAGAAAGGAGGGAGAGGAAAGGAGGGAGGGAGAGGAAAGGAGGGAGGGAGAGAGAGTATGAGAGAGAGAGAATATACAAGGTTAAAGTACTTGCTTGCATGCAGTCCAATCCTGATTGAATCCCAAACACTACATATGGTACCAGAAACACAATCAAGAATCACTCATGAATACAAAACCAGGAGTAGCCACTGAGCACCTCTTGGGGGGATTTCACAAAAACACCCTCCCAAAAAGAACTACTATTTTCCAGAAAGGCATCAACTGGTATAGTGATTCGCTAAGCATAGTCCTTGGCTAAGGGACACCAAAATTGTATCAGAGTAATAGAACAGTGCATAGAGTGTTTACCATGCATATTGCAGATCTGAGAACCAGAAAGAATGATTTCTGAGTGCAAAGCCAGGAATAACCCCTGAGCATATGCAGGTATGACCCAAAACAAAATGAGAGGAGTGGCATAAAAATCATTCTTTAAAATGATGAACTTTAAATGCAAAATCTTAAAACCTAGGCTCATTAAACTGTTGTAGGCAGCTTCTGTCCTACAGCCATCAGTGAGATTTCGGTGAATCCACTTTAGGGAGAGTGGGATGCACGAACGGCGAAATATGAATTATAAAATAATGAAACCACACAGAGAATGTGGGGTCAACACGTTTCTGGCAGGAGTGCAACAAGTTTAATTTTTTTTTTTTTTTTTTTTTTGGTTTTTGGACCACACCCGTTTGACGCTCAGGGGTTACTCCTGGCTATGTGCTCAGAAATCGCCCCTGGCTTGGGGGGACCATATGGGACGCCGGGGGATCGAACCGCGGTCCTGATCCTTGGCTATCGCTTGCAAGGCAGACACCTTACCTCCAGCGCCACCTACCCGGCCCAACAAGTTTAATTTTTGAGCAGGGGAATTTATAGGGGTAAAATTAGCCAGAGGTAAATAATTATAATTACAAAGCAAAGTAAACCAGTAACAATCCCTAAACTATGGGTGTGACTGTAAAAATTCTAGATTACAAAGGAGAAGGTCACAACTCAAGGTAACTCTTTGCAAGCTTACTTTAAATGCAAATTTAGGATTAGGAGGGAGTAGAAAATATCTAGGAACTTGATCTTTACTAGACTGTACTCTATTGTTTTAGAGGTTAAGTGAAGAGAGGAGCCAAATCCCCAAAAATGAGTTTCCCTTTTTCTAAACGAGGGTCAATAGTCAAGATCTCATTCTGGTTACGCCCTTGATTACCAGAAACTGCAGTAGCAATGAGAAAAATTGTCTTTGCTTTTAGGGCTGGCTATATCCAGAAAAAGAGGTTCTCAAATAAACTTTGGTGCTGGAATTTCTGAGCCAAAATATTTGATAGAGGCCATTATTTTGCCTGAAATATACAAAGGAGAGATAGTCAAATAGTGGCTGAAAATGTAATGCCAGGCGTCTCTTTGGAAATTCCTCAACCATCCACGCAGGGGAAAAAGGCGTCCACAGTGGGCCTTTTGAGGAACCCCATGGGGGTTAAATTAGTTCTACCCACAAGGAAAATCTGAGGATACATCTGGTGAGCTGAGCCCCCCTAAAAGCTTAGGCATGCCCTGGCATTAAACCATAAGATTTGGATATTATCATATCAGGATATTATGCTTTAACAAGCATCAGGCCTATCCTGAAACAAAATCATCAGTCTAAAAAGTAAGTGATAAATGCTAGGAATTGTAATGAAGCACTCATTCCTGGTAACAGTGAGTTTGGGAAGAAGTTTCACTTCTTCAAAGTGAAAAGCCCAAAGAAAGTGAGATAAATATGTTGTAAACAAAAGATTAGTATGGGATAAGAAAGGTAAGGAAATTTGAATAGAGTTATAGAATAACAGAGAGGGCATTTGCCTTGCCTATGTCTGACCTAGGCTTAATCTTTGGCACCATACCCAGTAGGACTGATTCCAGAGCACAGAACCAAGAATAAGTTCCACACATAACAGACGTGTAACCAAAATAAAAAATAAATAAATCTGAGAATATTCAGGTTAAAAGTTTGGTAATATATTAGTTGCTATATATTCATAAAAAGGACCATAACATCTTTTAAGAAAAGAAGACATTTATTTTTCAAAAATGATTTTGCTTTTAAAACATAGAAACCTATTTTTCTATCCACTTTAAAGTCATAATTTTATTTTTTTATGTACTTATTTATTTTTTGTTTGGGAGCCATTCCCAATGGTACTTAGAGCTTCCTCCTAGCTCTGTACTCATGGATACTTTTAGAAACCATATGTGGTGCTAGGGATAGAATTCAACTTGGCTGTATGTAGGCAAATGCTCTCCCTGCTGTATTTTCTCTGGTGCCTAGTTTTTATTTATTTATTTATTTATTTATTTATTTATTTATTTATTTATTTATTTTTGGTTCTTGGGCCACACCCGGTGGCACTGAGGAGTTACTTACTCCTGGCTCTGTGCTCAGAAATCTCTCCTGGTAGGCACAGGGACCATATAGGGATGTCGGGTTTCGACCCACAATCCATCCTGGATTGGCTGTGTGAAAGGTAAATGCCCTACTGTTGTGCTATCTCTCTGGCCCCTGGTGCCTAGTTTTAAAAAATAATAAGGAAAAAAATATACTCCTGATAAGCTAAGAAATATTCCATTGCCCAAATTTTGCAAAAGATGTATGACTTTATAAATTTTCAATTATAGCTAGTTTAAATTATTACTATGCTTTGAGTTATTATGATTATAACTTCACTAAATGTATCTGCATCCTTTTATTCTTTAATAATTGAAAGTTAGTAGGAAATGAGTAAAATTTAGAGAAACCATTACATTTTGATTCTAGATTGCAGAGAGACCAGGTGAAAATAAAATCTTCAATGATTAAGATTTTTTTTACCTCTCATTGATTGCAAAGTAACAAGTAGATTGACTTGTAACTAGTAACTCATAAATAATTAGTAAGCTAGAAGTTAACCTACTGAATCCCAGGTCTGTAGAGAACATGGACAATGGTTCTATTGAGTCTTTTATAAAATTTATCTTGTATCTGGACAAGTACCAAATGCTTAATATGCATAATGACCAATGCCATAAAAAGGAAAATTGTCTGTGAGATCAGGATTCTCATTCTAGGGGACCGTAGCAATAGCAAAAAGCAAAAAGCAGTAGGGTGTTTACCTTGCACATAGCCAACCACAGAAAGACCCCAATTCAATTCCCAACATCCCATATGGTCTCTGAGCCTGCCAGGAGCAATTTTGGAGTGCAGAACCAGGAGTAACCCCTGAGCACTGCTGGGTGTGACCCAAAAACAGAAGAAAGAAAGAAAGAAAGAAAGAAAGAAAGAAAGAAAGAAAGAAAGAAAGAAAGAAAGAAAGAAAGAAAGAAAGAAAGAAAGAAAGAAAGAAAGAAAGAAAGAAAGAAAGAAAGAAAGAAAGAAAGAAAGAAAGAAAGAAAGAAAGAAAGAAAGAAAGAAAGAAAGAAAGAAAGAAAGAAAGAAAGAAAGAAAGAAAGAAAGAAAGAAAGAAAGAAAGAAAGAAAGGAAGAAAGAAAGAAAGAAAGAAAGGAAGAAAGGAAGGAAGGAAGGAAGGAAGGAAGGAAGGAAGGAAGGAAGGAAGGAAGGAAGGAAGGAAGGAAGGAAGGAAGGAAGGAAGGAAGGAAGGAAGGAAGGAAGGAAGGAAGAAAGAAAGAAAGAAAGAAAGAAAGAAAGAAAGAAAGAAAGAAAGAAAGAAAGAAAGAAGGAAGGAAGGAAGGAAGGAAGGAAGGAAGGAAGGAAGGAAGGAAGGAAGGAAGGAAGGAAGGAAGGAAGGAAGGAAGGAAGGAAGGAAGGAAGGAAGAAAGAAAGAAAGAAAGAAAGAAAGAAAGAAAGAAAGAAAGAAAGAAAGAAAGAAAGAAAGAAAGAAAGAAAGAAAGAAAGAAAGAAAGAAAGAAAGAAAGAAAGAAAGAAAGAAAGAAAGAAAGAAAGAAAGAAAGAAAGAAAGAAAGAAAGAAAGAAAGAAAGAAAGAAAGAAAGAAAGAAAGAAAGAAAATTCTCATTCTAGGGCTAAAGAGATAGTAAAGTGAACAGGATGCTTGCCTTGCATATGACCAACCCAGGTTTGATTCCCAACACTATATATGGCCCTCTAAGTACTACCAAGACAATATTGCCCTGAACTCAGAGGCCTGAGCACTATTGACTGTGGTCTATAAACTAAAATAGACAAACAATTCTCACTTCGGAGCATGAAAGTTTAAAAAGAGGAAGTTGCTTTCTCCACTCAGCCTGCCTCTTTTCCATGTCCCCTCCCAGTCACCAGTCTGCCTCTATTGTACCTAATGCATTACCAGAAATATAAAATATGCCTTTTATCTGAATTGAATTGATTTTTAGAGCCCATTCTATAAGATACTGACAGAGAGTACATTTAAAAGCAGACTCCAATATGAAATTAATAAGAAAATCCAATGAAGTTCTAATATTTTGTGCTAAACTCTGCTATGATGTTAAAAAAAAAAAACTAAAAGATCAAATATAAAAATTATTCCAAAATATATAGTTATTATTTAGACTTACCTATGGCACATCTATTGCTGGCCTATTTCAGCCTAGATTCACTAAAGGGGTATTTCTAGATGTTTCCCCTTGTTGGGTACTATAAGATACTGCTGGGAGAGCCAGGGAGATGTCTCCTACCTGATCTTTGCTTTCTTGCATACCTCACTCAGCAGGGAGTCACTATCACTGCTTAAATCTCCAAAGGGGTTTAGTCATTTTAGCTAAAAAAAAAAAAATGGTCTTTCCCTACAGGACATTTGCTTAAACTAGAGGCATAGCTAGCCTTGGTTGTCATGTATTTGCAGAAACCCTGATGCACAAGCCCAAAGCCCAAATAATTCAGTCATATGCTTCAAGTAGGGAACTTCTAAACCAGGAAGCAGAAAAATTGACTTGTTTACAAGTCAATTTACTAAAAAAAAAAAAATCCTTGTTTAGAAATTGAATACAAATACCCGTGTGTAGCCCTCCATTATAACAGAGAATATACAAATTTCTCATCTCAGATTACCCTCATTGTTAGATGTCTCTGGATATACTGTTTGACCAACTCCCTGTCTAATAATAATTCCTAAATGCCATCTATCCCTAACTCCATCATGAACTCCTCACCTTGTTCCAAGCTTCCATATGAGATGTCTTTTGTGACAAGTGTGGGGAAAATGTAATGAAGAGTTAAAAGTGAATCTCTTACCTCTTTGAACTGTTTTCTTCGTACTTCGTGTACACAGATACACTTTTGATGTGTTAACTAGAAAATCTGACTAGAAAAGAACAAAGCAGCTGTCACTGGAAGGAAGACACTGACAAAAAAAAACCACACAGCCCTTTATTGAAGAACTGTCAAGCCATCCCACAGTTCGGGGGTTGTCTGTGGTATTTATCAAAGACCTAGATCTGATGCAGGAAATTAAAAATAATAATAATAATAATAATGTCCACTGGACATTTATTAAAAGAACCCAGAATTATATTGCATTTAAAATAACTAAAATGAATATTTTAACAATTCAGATACAAGGTTGTTTTATTAGTTAAAAATATAGAGTGTATATTCACGTGAATGCTTTCCAAACCACAAAAATACACATTTCTGCAAAAAATAATTAAGTAGACACATAGCATGTCTATATACAAATTGAAAGTCCATATATTTTCTCACTATGAGAGGAATATTTAATGCATTAAAATCTTTTAATAAAATGTTCATTTTGATGCATATATAAAACTAAATCATTTAAACATTTCAGAAATTACTTTAAATAAAGTCCTAAATAAAACATATATATTTTTTATTTCATAGTGCTCTGTTGACACAATATTTTACTGATTATAATTCCAGATACAAGATTTTATGCAAGCTTTTCCTGACTCCATAACGTCATATGCTGATTATAAAAGTATGTTATATGAACTATTGGGATTCAATTTTAACTATTATATTGCATAGAACTTAATATTTTTCTAAATAAACATACTTTTTAATAAGAGTGGTTTTCTCAAAAAATTTTAATACCATATACATGAGAATCAAAAGAAACCTATTGAATGCACACAAAAAATGTCAAGCAAAGCTAGAAATAGCCATGTATTCAAATCATTTTTTCTCTTCAGATTTTAAGTCACAGTGCCAGATTATAAAACAAAGCTAGGGGCTTGGGGCTTCAATTTAGCTTTACCACACTAAAGTTGTACCACCTTGTGCAGCTTAACTACCTCCTGATGCTCAGTTTCTTCTTCTGTAAAATATGAAATTCCTCTTGATGCTCATTTTTTTCCTGTAAAATACGAAGTTATCGATTTTACTAAGTAAAGATTCTTATTTTCCAAAGCAGTTTTCCCAATGACATTTTTACCCCAAACAGTAAGCAGTTGTCAGAGTAAATAAAAGAGGCTATAATTAAATAGCTTGGAAAACACACCCAGAAACACATAAGAGATATTTCCATTTTTTAATGCATAATATATAGTTTCTCAGGTCTTGGTCTGGGATGTAGGATCTACCTTGAGAATGGGAGGCCCTGAATATAATTCCAGGCAACACACGTATGTAAACACACCACACACACACTACCACCACCATCACCACCACCACAATAACAAAAAAAATTTTATATTAGGCCCTGAGAGATCACACGTTTGCCTTGCATGCAGCTGATCCAGGAACAATGGTGGTTTGAATCCCGGCATCCCATATGGTCTCCATTACCTGTCAGCAGCGATTTCTGAGTGCAGAGCCAAAAGTAACCTCTGAGGGCCATTGGATGTGACACCCCCCCCAAAAAAAATCATATTCCTGTCATTAAGTATTTTCAAGTTGTACTATGGATCACTTGAATATCTACATTTAGATCAGAACAAATTAGGGTAGGCACTTGGTAGCTATTAAGATGAGCTTTATTTGTAGGTGATTGAAGCTTAACTCTATTATCCCTTATTTATTTTTAACTCTCAAACGCCAAATTCTCTATGGGACACCGGCATTATCAATCCATTTTAACTTCGTGATAAATTTTAGCAGAAAAGTTTATGATGCATTTGTTTTATGAAAATTATGTCCTTTGAAAATTTTTAGCAGTTTCAAAGTATTAATAAATAACACCAAGTTCGTTGGCATTTCAAACAGACAAGATACTTATCTATTTAAAATCATTATGAATGTCATATTTCCATTCAAAATTGAGATCACATTTTTAGCTAGCAACCAACTATGGAAAAATTCTTCAGACAACAATAACCTCTTAATTGAAGATTTCTCTTAAAATTATTTTTATAGAATAATGTGGGTGTTATGCTCCCGAAAAACAAAATTACTTTTGATGAAGCAGTTCAAAATCAGGGCAGGGAAAGAGCAAAGAGTTTCCCTGAGGTTCTGGTGACAGTTTACATAAAACGATGTTTTATTTTCTCTTTGCAGGGTGTACACCATCATTTTGTCTTATTATTCCTGACATTAAGTTAATCATTTTAGCATCTTTGTGGGAAACAGGAAAGTAATTAAGGCTTTTGCTCTTTCTTCTTTGAGAGACAGATAGTTTGCTTTCCCTTAAAATTTTTAATGATGAGGCAGACCTGGTCAAACACCAAATGCCAGGGTTTTTAAATGCACTAAAGATAGAGCCTTAATAATTTTCAATTACAGTTATTCTGCAATAATGTTAGCAAATCTCATCTAAAAAGTAAATTATTCATTGAATAGAAAATGGGAAAGCTTTGGGGTTGTGTGACTCTCCCATTTAAAGTTTCACTAAGATTCTCCTTGATAAGGTCCTTTTTAAAATATTACAATTTTATACTTTGTTTCTATCCCTTTTCTTCAATTCATGATGCTATTTCTACTTTTTAATATACTTCTCTAACAAAACACAGTAGTTATAGAGTGGCCGTTCAGAAGGATCTATTCAGAACGAGTATTCATCCACTTGCTGCCAGAATTACTGATAATATGATATTTTTTATTTAGTCTTAAGAATACATATTTCATTTTAAGCCAATGAAACTTAAAACCAAATTAAAAAAGTCATGGGCTTTCATAAGAAAATTGGTAGGAAAGTCTTTCGTGTTACTTTTGCTTTAGCAGGCCAACTCTTTTATGTAAATAAATAGATTATGTATTGGAAAGTACATTGACTGCAGTAAAGCTATAGAAATCCAGGAAATATTTCAAATAAAAATAAAATAAAGCATGTCAGAATATGAAAAGGGCAACACAGACAATTATCTTTAAAAATGAAGTATTACCCTTCTCATAAAACTTGAAAACAAGTCATTAACTTACACATTTTCTATATCCCCATTGCAATAATTTCCAATATTTGTGCTTAAATAAATGTTAGAGTCTTTATAATCTATCTCCTTACTGGATTTCTCTCGCCATGAATTTAATTACCTTTGCTAATCTTCCTGCCATAAAATTGAAGAATATCACAAATTTAACTTGATTATAAGATTGGAATATAAGTCTTGCATCAAAAACTTGTGACTAAAAGACACTGCACTCAGAATTCTAGACATATTTTAAACTTTCACTAGAGTTGTGGTATTATTGAATCCAGTGACAAAAAAAATCAGAATTTTTATCCAATGTATATCACCAATTAATCTCCCAAACCCAGGCCAATATATTTGAGGTGGCAGTGGTGTATAAGGAATTTAAAGGTAATTATCAAGGTTCTATAATATATATGTATATATATGTATATGTATATATATACATATATATAATATGTCCTTTTAATCTTGACAATTCTGGTATGAGTTCCAGTACCACATGTTGTTTATAGCTTTATATCTCCCAATCTCTTTTTCTCTAGGGAAATGTTGATACAAATATTAACACTAATTACTCTGTTATGATAGGATTTTTATTTGCTGAGCATAATGCCCAACAGGGGCCAGAGAGATAGTATGGTGAACAAGATATGCCTTGCATGTGGTTGACCTGGGTTCAATCCTTGGTACTCATATAGTCCTATGCACCTGAATTATTCCTGAGCTCAGAGCTAGGATTTAGCCCTGAGAATTGTTGAGTGTGCCCCCCCCCAAAAAAAAACACTAACCAAAAAAATGCTCACCAAAAAAGCCAGAATAATCAATATTAAAAGAATGTCCTTAAAAGATTCTTTATACCCCATATTATGCTTTAATCACAATTCAACGCTTTATTCATTTTGTTATTATATTTACTTAACTACTGCCAAAGATATTTTCTTAAAATTTATAAAAATGTCTTAGTGTCTAAAAATAATATACTTTTATATTGTGGATATAAGAAGTTCAAAATAGAGCTGATACAGAGTTGGTGAAGGCTTGATATAAGCAAATATTATGACTTCATTTTTCTAAACAGCTGCATAGTATTCCATTGTGTGGATATACCAAAGGTATTTTTTAATTAACTTATCTAAGACACCTGGGAACAACAAATCATGCTATAATTAGCATATTGTGTGGATGCTTTTTCTGAAATTTTTTATGGCTCCCTAGCGTATATTCCCAGAAGCACTATTACTAGCTCATATAGGAGCTCAATTTCTAGTTTTTTTAAAGAATGTCCCTATTGTTTTTCAAAAAGGCTGGACCAGTCAACATTCCAACCAGTAGTGATATTTATTTTCTGGTTGTTTTTATTTTTTATGATATGTGCCAATTTCTATGATATGAGATATCATCTCATTCTTGCTTTGATTTGCATCTCCCTAATATGATTCATGATGTAGAGCAATTTTTATCTGTCTTTTGGCCTTCTGTATTTATTCTTTGAGGAAGTTTCTCTTCATCCTTTCTTCTCATTTTTTGATGGAGTTAGAGGTTTGTTTTCTTGTTAAATTCTACCTGTGTCTAATATATCTCAGATATCTGATTGGTACTGTTATCTGATTGGTACTGGGTGAATAGTTGTTCCCAATTCATGGGTAGTCTTTGTATTTGGTCACTGTTTTCTTTGAGATGTAGAAGTTTCTTAGCTTAATGTAGTTCCATTTGTTATCTTTACTTCCACTTGCTTAATCAGTGATAGTTCATCCTTAAAGATGCCTTTAGCATAAATGGCATAAAGAATTCTACCTACAGAATTCTATTGTACCTTATGGTTTCAGGTCTAATATCAATTCCTTTTATTCATTTTCATTTTACTTTTTTAGCATGACATTAAAAAGGTCCACTTTCATTTTTTGCAAGTAAATAGCAAGTTTTATCAACAACACTTTTTGATCATATACCTGAGGATTCGTATCGAGATATTCAAGTTATTGCATTGGACTATTCCACTGGTCTATCTTTATCTTGCTCTTTAGGCAGAGAAAAAGCTTTAATGTTTCTTCCTCTCATTAGGAACTAATCTGATCATAGAGGAACTGCTGCCCTCAACACCATATCAAAACACATTTACCTCTAAAACTGGCACCTTCAAAAACCATCATATTGGGTATTAGAGTGTTAATATATGAAATTGAACGGTGAGAGATATTAGCATTCAATCCATCACACCTATTTAAGTGAGTCATTGCATTTGATTTCAAAAACTCCTATCAGGAGATAAACTTGAACATAGCCCTTTTTATTTAAACTAGATCATAAATTTGAGGCCAACACTCCCTTTTTATTTGAGTCTCTGATTGAGTAAAACATAAACATTGATATGTTTAAATAAATAGGTAGAAATTTTATTTTATACATTTTCAAAGAACACTTAATTTTGTATTAATAAATATAATATTTTATATCATTATTTATAAATTTGGCTTGTATACAAGTACATGTAAAATTAATTTCAACCATTCATTCTGGATCTCAGACCAATTTCTATAATCAAAATATCAACAGCAATAATGAAGAAAAATAGAAAAAAGAAAAAATAAAGGATTTATATCATGGCATTATTACAGATAATTAATGCATTCAAACCTTTAAAATTCTGTTTTATCATTAATTATGGTGTGGCAAAACTTAATAGTTAAAATAACTGTGCCATATGCTGTTATATGTGTCCATTTTGCTTGAAAGAGAGATATGGTTGTCCTTTCATATGTTTTATTCTCAACCATCTGTGAAAAATAATCCTGTAGCAAACACAGATCAGCAGTTCTTCAATTTGGTGGTATAAAGCTCTAAGATACTTGCAATCTTAAATACAACTATGTTCAACTGATATTATATTTTGTTCACAGAAGGCAATCAAAATTCCGGAATATCTGCATGTGAGTTTGGCATCTATCATGAGAAAAGGTGTTTTTTAGTGAATTCATTAAGCTTTCAAGAAAAGTAAAACAAACCAAGTTCACTGAAAAAAATCAGACTGACAACTAGCAAATTTATTCCTTTGTATTATATGTGTTATTAAAATATTTGTATTGATTTGACATTTATTTTGCAAATAGGAAACTAATGTATTGCTTATTCTATGCATATCCTAACCAAAAAAAAATAGAAACTTAAATTTATCATTGCTTAATTTACAAAGTGTAAAAATAATTTTAGAAGTACTTAAGAGTATATATATTTTGCTAATTTGTATCCTGTTTGGGGTTACACAAACCTGTGTTTAGTGTTATCTCCTGGTTCTGGGCTCAGGAAGTAATCCTGGCAGGCTCAGGGGACCAAATGGGAAAATGGAAATGTAACCTGGGTTGGCTGCATGCAAAGCAAGACTTCTGTCTTCTAAATTACATTATAACCCTCCAGTTCCTCATTTGTGTCATGTGGTAGAATATAGCTGACCAATAGACCTTCCCATTTCTACTTATCAGTATATCCCATAACAACATTGTTTTCACGCTTCGTAATAGAGATTGATTTTCCCTTGGCTCTTCTACCCCCATCTTTACTTCCTTGGCTTCAAGATCTCTGCTACAAACGCCTATCAGTTGATAATTATTTCAACAAGATTTAGGAGAAAAGCATGCTCTATGACTCAATCTTTCCTCCAGAAAGTAGATTAGCTGGTTAATAATTTTTACTAGTAATAAAAATTTATAATACTTTTTCATGTAGGCTAATAATTTCTTCACTCAGAACTTTGCAAATGTTTGTCTTCTGAAACCAAATAACTGCTGAGAATTCTACTGTTTAGAATCACTGCTTTTTGTGGTTAATTTTTATTTCTCTAGAGGTTTTTAAATTTTTAATTTCTTTTTTTTTAATTTTCATTTCTTAAGATATTCCATTATCAGTGGCTCAGTAAAATGGAGAACAAGGTAGCTGTTTTTTTTTTGTTTGTTTGTTTTTGTTTTGGGGCCACAGCCAGAGGTGCTCAGAGCTTATTCCTTGCTCTGCACTTAAGGATCGCAATTGGTGGGCTCAGGGGACCATAGAAGGTGGAGCCGTTTATCACAGGAAAAGCTTGCGCTATTGATGATTTTCTCTGAACCATATTCCATGCACTGTTGTTATCCTCGTAATCTCTTAGATTTTTCTGTAGTTTCTCTCTTTCTGAGGGGTCCACCCTTCTCTGGGTGGGACCTTGGATTCTGCCCCTGGGCTGTGCCTCAAGTTATCTTTTCCAAAATGAAAACAAAAGAATATGACTGTCATACTCCTAGGCTATCTCAGGGCTGAGAAATGTATTCCCAAATCTCTTTCTGTGCTGGTGATATAGAGGAGATCTGGCTTCCAAATTTTATTATTGTTTCCCATATCAAATCCTCATTTCCATCCCCCACCCACTTATTTGCCTGGGAGATAACCTAAAATTTTAAATTCTTTGTGTTATTTCTATTTATAATTTTTATTTATATTATTTATTTATTTATTTATTTATATTTTTAACCAAAGTTAACATTTAAAGTAACTCCAACTGAAAAAATTGTTATAATAACCAATACTTAAAATGATCAATAATAATATAGTTCTCCATTTCTCTATATACTTTCCTTCCAGAAAATTAGTGGGTTTGTATCTTACTTTGTATTTTCTCATACAAAAAATACAAGGTATTTAGATTATCTTTTTTATATTCCAATTATTTGTCTTTCTGTAAAGCAATTGTTATTTTAAAAAAAATACCCTATAGTTCTGGCACTATTTAATCACTCAATTTTCTTACCTTGCACTTTTAGATGTTAGATTTTCCTTTTGAGACTTAACCAGTGAGTTTTAATTTTAACACGTTTTCTATTTCTAGAATTACTGATTTTAAAATAAAGTTTTATTCTTTCAGTCATTCATTCTGTTCCTTATTATTCATGAAGTCTTCATTCATGAAACCAAACCTATGTCAGTAATGCCTCTTATAAACTTAAGTTCATTTCAGTGTCAGTCTTGCTTAGAAATAGATTATTTTCTCTAGTGATGTATCTTTTCCTAGTGTGATTGGTAATTTTTTTAATTTGTTTTACTAAATTGTCATTGACATAATATGTAAAATGTTATGGGTTAGCCTCACAACTCTATCTGTATACAATCCTTGACTCCTACAACTCCATCATCCCATCAAAAATAGACCCCTCTTCTCATTCCTTCTTCATTCATCTTCTCATTCATTTCTCAACTTTTCCCAGGTCTTTGATAACTACTCTAATTTTAATAAATCTAGAAGTTACATTTGGAGTTTTTGAACAGTTTACTTTGGTTGTTCATATTTAATATATATGTGAATAAATTTATTATTTTAATATTTTTATTTAAATACCTTGGTTACAAACATGATTATAGTTGGGTTAAGTCATATAAGATGACACCCCCCATCACCAGTGTAACATTCGCATCACCAATGTCCCAAATATCCCTCCTCCGTTCCCCGCCTCCACCTGTACTCTAGACAGACTTTATATTTCCCTCATATAGTCTCCTTGTTAGGATAGTTTGCAATGTAGTTATTTCTCTAACTAAACTCATCACTCTTTGTGGTGAGGTTCATGAGGTGGGCTGTAATGTCCAGCCCTCCTCTCTTTTGTCTCTGAAAATTGTTGAGAAATGTCTTTCATTTTTCTTAAAACCCATGTATGAGTGAGACCATTCTCCATCTTTCTCTCTCTGACTTATTTCACTCAGCATAATAGATTCCATGTACATCCATGTATAGGAAAATTTCATGACTTCATCTCTCCTGACAGCTGCATAATATTCCATTGTGTATATGTACCAGTTTCTTTAGCCATTCGTCTGTTGAAGGGCATCTTGGTTGTTTCCAGAGTCTTGTTATGGTAAATAGTGCTGCAATAAATATAGGTGTAAGGAAGGGGTTTTTGTATTGTATTTTTGTGTTCCAAGGGTATATTCCTAGGAGTGGTATAGCTGGATTGTATGGGAGCTCAGTTTCCAGTTTTTGGAGGAATCTCCATGTCACTTTCCAGAAAGGTTGAACTACTCTGCATTCCCACCAGCAGTGGATAAGAGTTTCTTTCTCACCGCATCCCCGTCAACACTGCTTGCTCTTATTCTTTGTGATGTGTGTCAATCTCTGTGGTGTGAGGTGGTCCCTCATAGTTGTTTGTATTGATTCTTTAATGCCCTATTTTTATTGCCCTTAGTTATTCTTTATCCTTTTTATGCCTTACCTATTTAGTCTGAGTCCTTGTTTTAACTGCTGTAAATAATATTGCTATGAATGTAGGATTGCAATATCTCTGAAATACTTTTTTCAAATTTTTTATATATATGTCTAGAAGTTTTTTCTAGATCATATGGAATTTTTGTGTTTAGTTTTATTTTTTTTATTTAACCAACTTTATTACATACATGATTGTGTTTGGTTTTCAGTCATGTAAAGAACACCACCCATCACCAGTGCAACATTCCCATCACCAATGTCCCAAATCTCCCTCCTCCCCACCCAACCCCTGCCTGTACTCTAGACAGGCTTTCTATTTCCCTCGTATATTCTCATTATTAGGATAGTTCAAAACATAGTTATTTCTCTAACTAAACTCATCCCTGTTTGGTGCATTTCAAAAGCAGTCTTCAAAAAAACCTTAGGGTCCCCTCTAGGAATTTGTATACAAATGAGATGATGGTTCAATATAAGAAGAAAGAATGTTGTCTTACTTGATCCCTATGGTACCCAATATTGCCTTGGTCACTGACTGTGCTTGGAACCTTTGGCTGCACCTTTAATACTCAGGGAACCATAAAGTAATAAGAACTGATAGGCCACCATATGCACCTTAATCACTTTGCTATTTCTCCAGCCCATCCATTTTTCTTCATTTTAAATTTTTAAAAAAAATCATGGTTTTCTATGATAACTACATTGACTTTCATTTTTATCAATAGTATACCAGGGTTCCTTTTAAAATCTCCACATCCTTTGAACTCCTATTCCCAATGTTTTGAAAAAATGACATTCTCATCCATTTTTTCAATATGTCATTGTGATATCTTAGAACTAATACTTCTTAGTGTTTACTTGATTTGATTTTATTGGGGGTGGGTGGCTCATACCAAATGTTGCTCAGCGGTTACTCCTAATTATGTGCTCAAAAATCACTCATGAAATCACATCACGTATAGGATGGCAGGGATTGAACCTGGGTTGACCACATGCAAGGCAATTTACTTTACCCACTGTACTATAACTCTGGCCCTTGATTTGCGTTTTCTTATTTGAGTATCCCTAATAAGTGCTAGTAAACACTTTTTTCTTCCCTGTGTCTTTGAACAATCTATAAATTTGAAGAAATATTTGAAGAATATTTGTAGAAATATCTATACAGTCATTGTCCATTGTTTAAATTAGGTTTCTTGCTTCTTTTATTGGTGAGTTGTATGAGATCTTTATATATTTTTGGAAATTAACCCACTGCGTTATGCATGCTATGTAAATATCATTTATCAATAATTATATTACCTATTCATCTTTGTGGCAGTTTCTTTTGATGTGTAAAAGCTTTCTATGAAATATATTTTTATTTCCTTTTTGGAGGGTTTTTTTGGGCCACAGCCGTTTGATGCTCAGGAGTTACTCCTGGCTATACGCTCTGAAATCGTCCCTGGCATGGGGGACCATATGGGACACCGGGAGATGGAACCCTGGTCCTTCCTTGGCTAGCGCTTGCAAGGCAGACACCTTATCTCTAGCGTCACCTCGCCGGCCCCTATTTTCTATATTTGCTTTTGTTTCCATAGCCACTAGAGGTTTTTTTTTTTTTTTTTTTTTTTATAGAAATGTAATATGGCTTTTTCTTTTTTTTTTGTTTTAATTATTCACTTTATTTTGTTTGTATAGACATAATATTATTTTAAAGCAAAGTAGTAAATCTTTATAATAATGCAAGAGTTTATTAAATATGAAATTTTAAGCTCTGTATGCCCTGAGGATTTCTTTTTTTTTTTAATGCATAATTTTTTTTTATTTAAACACCTTGATTACATACATGATTGAGTTTGGGTTTCAGTCATAAAAGGAACACCACCCATCACCAGTGCAACATTCCCATCACCCAAGTCCCAAATCTCCCTCCTCCCCACCCAACCCCCGCCTGTACCCTAAACAGGCTCTACATTTCCCTCATACATTCTCAATATTAGGACAGTTCAAAATGTAGTTATTTCTCTAACTAAACTCATCACTCTTTGTGGTGAGCTTCCTGAGGTGAGCTGGAACTTCCAGCTCTTTTCTCTTTTGTGTCTGAAAATTATTATTACCAGGGTGTCTTTCATTTTTCTTAAAACCCATAGATGAGTGAGACCATTCTGCGTTTTTCTCTCTCTCTCTGACTTATTTCACTCAGCATAATAGATTCCATGTACATCCATGTATAGGAAAATTTCATGACTTCATCTCTCCTGACAGCTGCATAATATTCCATTGTGTATATGTACCACAGTTTCTTTAGCCATTCGTCTGTTGAAGGGCATCTTGGTTGTTTCCAGAGTCTTGCTATGGTAAATAGAGCTGCAATGAATATAGGTGTAAGGAAGGGGTTTTTGTATTGTATTTTTGTGTTCCTAGGGTATATTCCTAGGAGTGGTATAGCTGGATCATATGGGAGCTCGATTTCCAGTTTTTGGAGGAATCTCCATATCGCTTTCCATAAAGGTTGAACTAGACAGCATTCCCACCAGCAGTGGATAAGAGTTCCTTTCTCTCCACATCCCCGCCAACACTGTTTATTCTCATTCTTTGTGATGTGTGCCATTCTCTGGTGTGAGGTGGTATCTCATCGTTGTTTTGATTTGCATCTCCCTGATGATTAGTGATGTGGAACATTTTTTCATGTGTCTTTTGGCCATGCGTATTTCTTCTTTGTCAAAGTGTCTGTTCATTTCTTCTCCCCATTTTTTGATGGGGTTAGATGTTTTTTTCTTGTAAAGTTCTGTCAGTGCCTTGTATATTTTGGAGATTAGCCCCTTATCTGATGGGTATTGGGTGAATAGTTTCTCCCACTCAGTGGGTGGCTCTTGTATCCTGGGCACTATTTCCTTTGAGGTGCAGAAGCTTCTCAGCTTAATATATTCCCATCTGTTAATCTCTGCTTTCACTTGCTTGGAGAGTGCAGTTTCCTCCTTGAAGATGCCTGTAATGTCCTGTAGTGTTTTGCCTATGTGCTGTTCTATATATCTTATGGTTTTGGGGCTGATATCGAGGTCTTTAATCCATTTGGATTTTACCTTTGTACATGATGTTAGCTGGGGGTCTAAGTTTAATTTTTTGCAAGTGGCTATCCAATTGTGCCAACACCACTTGTTGAAGAGGCTTTCCCTGCTCCATTTAGGATTTCCTGCTCCTTTATCAAAAATTAGATGGTTGTATCTCTGGGGAACATTTTCTGAGTATTCAAGCCTATTCCACTGATCTGAGGACCTATCCTTATTCCAATACCATGCTGTTTTGATAACTGTTGCTTTGTAGTACAGTTTAAAGTTGGGAAAAGTAATTCCTCCCATATTCTTTTTCCCAATGATTGCTTTAGCTATTCGAGGGTGTTTATTGTTCCAAATGAATTTCAAAAGTGTCTGATCCACTTCTTTGAAGAATGTCATGGCCATACTAATATCAGATAATGCAAACTTTATACTCAGGAAGGTTGTAAGGGACAAAGACGGACATTTTATATTAATCAAGGGGTACGTAGAGCAGGAAGAATTCACTCTCCTAAACATATATGCACCGAATGAGGGGCCAGCAAAATATTTAATACAACTGTTGACAAATCTGAAAAATAATATCAACAACAACACAATAATTGTGGGGGACCTTAACACGGCTTTGTCAACACTGGACAAGTCAACCAGACTGAAACCCAACAAGAATATACTAGACCTGAGGAGAGAAATGGAAGAAAGAGGCCTAGTGGATATATATAGGACACTCCATCCCCAGAAACCTGGATACACATTCTTCTCCAATGTACATGGGACATTCTCCAGGATAGACTACATGCTGGCACATAAAACATACCTCCATAAGATCAAGAGGATAGAAATTTTGCAGACTACCTTCGCTGACCACAAGGCTCTGAAATTATTTGTGAACTCCAAAGGGACTCAGAAGAAACACTTTAACACCTGGAAGTTAAACAGCCTCATGCTCAATAACCAGTGGGTCCGAGATGAAATCAAGGAGGATATAAAAAGGTTCCTGGAAACAAATGACAATAAAGACACAAACTCTCAGAACTTATGGGACACAGCAAAAGCAGTACTGAGAGGAAAATTTATAGCTTTGCAAGCACACATCAGAAAGGAAGAAGGAGCTTACCTGAGTAGCTTAATGACACAGCTAATAGAACTAGAAAATGCTCAACAAAAGGACCCAAGAATAGGAAGACAGAAGGAAATAACAAAGCTGAGAGCAGAAATCAACGAAGTGGAAACTCAAAAAACAATCCGAAAGATCAACGAAAGCAGAAGTTGGTTCTTTGAAAAAATAAACAAGATTGATAGACCACTGGCAAACCTAACAAAGAAAGAGAGAGAGAGAAACTTGATAACTCGTATCAGGAATGAAAAAGGAGAGATCACTACTGATATGACAGAGATTCAAAGGGTAATCAGAAACTACTTTGAAAAACTCTACGCCACTAAAAATGAGAACCTGGAAGAAATGGATAAATTCTTGGACTCTTATAATCTTCCACGGTTGAAGGAAGAGGATGTAGCATATCTAAACACCCCCATCACCATTGATGAAATTAAAACAGTAATCAAATGTCTGCCGAAAAACAAAAGCCCAGGTCCAGATGGATTCACTAATGAATTCTATCAAACTTTCCAAGAGGAACTACTGCCAATCTTGGCAAGACTCTTTCATGAAATTGAACAAACAGAAACACTTCCAAATAGCTTTTATGAAGCCAACATCACCTTGATACCTAAACCAGACAGAGACGCTACCAAAAAAGAAAATTACAGACCAATATCACTGATGAATGCAGATGCAAAGATCCTCAACAAAATCCTGGCAAATAGGATTCAATGCCTCGTTAAGAAGATCATCCACTACGATCAAGTAGGTTTCATCCCAGGAATGCAAGGCTGGTTTAACATCCATAAATCTATCAACATAATACACAACATCAATAACAAGAAAAATAAAAACCACATGATCATATCAATAGATGCAGAGAAAGCATTTGATAAGGTCCAACACCCATTCTTGATCAAAACTCTCAGCAAGATGGGAATGGAGGGAACCTTTCTCAATATAGTGAAGGCCATCTACCACAAGCCAGTGGCAAATATTATCCTCAATGGAGAAAAACTGAAAGCCTTCCCTCTAAATTCTGGCACAAGACAAGGCTGTCCTCTCTCACCACTCCTATTCAACATAGCACTGGAAGTACTTGCTATAGCGATTAGGCAAGAAAAGGATATCAAGGGAATCCAGATAGGAAAGGAAGAAGTCAAGCTCTCACTGTTTGCAGATGACATGATACTCTACTTAGAAAACCCTAAAGACTCTATCAAAAAGCTTCTAGAAACAATAGACTCATATAGCAAGGTGGCAGGCTACAAAATTAACACACAAAAATCAATGGCCTTTCTATATACCAATAGTAATAAGGATGAAATGGACATTAAGAAAACAACCCCATTCACAATAGTACCACACAAACTCAAATATCTTGGAATCAACTTGACTAAATATGTGAAGGACCTATACAAAGAAAACTATAAAACTCTGCTCCAAGAAATAAGAGAGGACACACGGAAATGGAAACACATACCCTGCTCATGGATTGGCAGGATTAACATCATCAAAATGTCAATACTCCCCAAGGCATTATACAGATTTAATGCCATCCCTCTAAATATAGCCACTAGAGTTTTGACACAAATAAATCTCTGGAGCAGTGGTTGGCAACCTGCGGCTCACAAGCCACATGTGGCTCTTTACACTTTTTTTTTTTTTTGGTTTTTGGGCCACACCCGGCGGTGCTCAGGGGTTACTCCTGGCTGTCTGCTCAGAAATAACTCCTGGCAGGCATGGGGGACCATATGGGACACCGGGATTCAAACCAACCACCTTTGGTCCAGGATCGGCTGCTTGCAAGGCAAACGCCGCTGTGCTATCTCTCCGGGCTCTTTACACTTTTAACTCTTCTGTGTGCCTGGCGTCCGCTCCAGGAGTCAGGATTCTGCTCCTAACCTCTGTCAGTACGCGCCCTGTGTGGCTCTCAAAATAAATTTCAATCATGATTTTGGCGAGACTTGGCTCAGTTGAAAAAAAAAGGTTGCCGACCACTGTTCTGGAGTGTATTACCTAAATTTCTTCTCTGTAGCTTATGATCCAGAGATCAATCTGAACACTATCCAATTACTTCATCCATTATTATTTAATTTTGTATATATCATTATTTCTATTAAATTTTAATGGCTTCTAGAGTTTTTTATGTGTTTTCTCTTCCACAATTAGCAATGTATTTACTTATTCTTCAATTTCTACACCTTACATGCAGTTCCCTTGCATAATTGCTCTATTTCTTCTTCCTTCAAGAGTGAGTTTAGAGTTTCTTGTATAATTTTGTGGGGGGGGGGTGTATGAATCCTTTTAAAACTGCAAATGCTGTACCACAAAGCATCTGTAGCTCAGTATTTTTATATTCCCTAGGTTATTAGTTTCTTTTTTTTGTATCTTTGTTGATACAAACATTACTCAGAATATTGTTCAGTCTTTAAATATTTGAGATTTATTCTATTTTCTTTTTATTTTTGATTAATAGTCTCATGTTTATCATAAAAGATGGTTGATATTAATTCAATATTTATATATGTATTATGACAATTCTGACCTAACACAAATCTATCTTTGAGAATATTACTTGTGTACCTGAAAATGTATTTGGTGACCCAGTGTAGGATAAATGTATACCTTTGACTTGCATTTTATAAAGAATTGGTTTCTGGTAAATATTTAATGTTCACTTTTATAACTTACCATTTTTATTGTCAGTAGTATCAGATATGAAAATAGTCATTTTGCCCTTTACTCTGTATTACTCACTTGAAATAGCTTACCCCAGACTTTGACTCCGAGTCTGATTATCTTTATATCTGTTGGAAACTTTTATGTTTAGTGCAGATTTTTTTTAATCCATCCAACCTTTATGTCTTTTGACTGAGTCATAGCTTTACGTAATATTGATGTGTTGGACTTTCTTACTTCTAGTTTAGCTTTTAGAATTTAGTTTTATATATCTAGATCTATTTGCTTTTTCCTCGTATATGTGTATATAGACATATTTAATTAAGCATCATAATTTATATAGATGCTCATAATAGAGTTCCAGGCATTCACTGTTAAGACCAAACCTACCAACAGAGTTTCTTCCCCCACCAATGTTTTCTGGTGCCCTCCAATCCCCAGTTTTCCTCCTTGACAATTATATTCATTTTTTTAATAAATAAATTCTTTAATGTCTTTATTACCCCAAGTTACAGTTACAAAGTTGTTTCTGATTAAGTTTAAGTCATACAATATACAAACCCCTTTCACCAGTTATATATCTCACCATCAGTGTTCTCAGTTTCCCTCCCTCCCATTGTCCTTGCCTTTTCCTCTGCCTGACTGTGGCAGATATATTTCTTCTCTTTTTCTTTTAGACTCTAATGGTTTTCAATATTGTTAATGAAGATGCATACCACTTTATCTCCTTTCAGCACGAAATTTTACACAGAGTGATCATTCCCAAATATCATTGTCATAAGGGTCCCTTCTCTGCTTTAAATGCACTACCCTCCTCTTTGTGGCAAGGTTACTACTATGGATTGCTACTCCTGACACTCATCTCTATGTCTCTGGATATTTTTTTTATGGAAAACAGTTTTATTAAAGTAACTTGGGAAAACCAGCCAAAGTAATGACTGACATTGATCACCACAGAATCTCATCATCCTCTTGCCTTAAAATCTTTGTTATTCTCAGAATGAAGCCCACTTGGACTATTTCTTTTTTTAATTTTTTATTTTTAATTATGAGAATAAAGATGCAAAGAACGGGGACAAGGTAAAGTTACAGTGGAAGGACAATCATCCATAAACAGAATTCTCAGAAATCCCCTTGCTGATATCTGAACCTTGAACTTTCAGCCAAATAACATTAAGAAAAATAATAAAGAACCCATGCACAATTACTTTGTCCCACAAGTCCCCAGATTGTAATACATAATATTTCTTAGAAGTACACAAAGCAATCTAAAGCCATAAAACTTATGTAACTTCTTAAACATTGAAGACAAAGTACTTTTTTACATTTCCATGCACATGCATATTAGTTTAAGTTAACCTCAAAAGTTTAAGTGGGTTGTTTTTTTTAAGAATTACAGTCAAAGGAGCACAGTAAAAACGGTGTTAGAGTGGTGATTACTGTTTGCATAGGCCCACCAAAATATGAGGGACATGGAAAGGAAAAGCCTTGGCCTAAATACAAGGATACCCTACCCCTGAAGTTTCCTGGCATAAGACCAATACTAAGCTCCAAGCAAACTAGTTTGTCCAATCCAAATCATTGTCTGTAGTGCCATTACACTTTTATTTTTCACAGTCTCTGTTGTTGGTATTATGTTTCTGTATTAAAGATCCTGGATTCTGCATATCCTACATTGCAGTCAGGATAGTGTGGAGCGTCCTCTCATTTCATCTCAAAATTAAAGGGCAATGCAGAGAGCCCTGTTTTGTAAGCAGGTCGTTGTTGATGTCAAGTCTTCTTAGTGTTAAGGGAAGTCTCTTTTGAGTAGGTCGATGTCAGAGCAGTGGTAGGGTCTTCCCTGGTAGAGGATTGCTTTCAGGTGTTGTTATAAAACCTTGGATGTTTATCAAATAGCTTCCCTGGTTCAGGGGTAAATGGAAGTTGCCCATTCTTCTGAGGCCTGTGCCTGGTCATTATATCAATGTTCAGGGTGTAAGGTCCCATTGCACTTTAAGATTTGTGTGTTTCAATCTTTATTAGATAAGAACTTATTTTTATGTATAGTATTTTCCCATTTTAATGTGCCTATGCAAACAAGGAACAATGCCACGTGGCGTTATCGGCACATATGGGGGCTGTAAGAACAAGTCCAACAATCCCCATGACGTGGTTCAATCATAAGCATTAAACTAAGGGACTCTTTCACCAAAATTCCTTATTGAACAGCTCACAAAGAGAAGAAAAGATAAAAAGTAGGTAGAATCATCACTGTAAAAGAATACTTAGTAAGAGTTATAGCTGTCAAAGAAAATACACATAAAATATTCAAAAGACATATGTGTTCGTTTTATGTCTTTTGAAATAGTTGGGGGTTGTTACATCCAATGCACGACTTTGGTTCTGTGATTAGGACTGTGCAGTACTGAAGTTAAAAAGAGTAAATGTGGGGTACTGATGGTTGTGGGTGAGAGAGTTAAGGAGTAATAATGAGCTTTGTAGGGGTGTGCGAAAGGGCAGAATCTTTTGGGCAGAAGGTCGGTCTTGGTGCCTATCAAGTTAAGAACTGAGGGTAAAGTGGGTTAATTAAGGGAAAGATAATGAATCCGGATTGGAAGATGAGGGAGTAGAAGGGGCTCTGGTGTGGGGGAGGGAAAATATATCAGAGGGGCTATATACATTGTATAGCTGAATTGTTTATGGATTAGGCTTGGAGTCAGAGAGGACCACTGTATAGGAAGTCACATCTACATATACACTGATTTTAAAGACCTATTTGAATATTATCCTCCAAATCTAGAGCATTCCATTTTTTTTCTTAGAAACAATCAAGAATTAAGAACATTTTTGGGTGGTTAAAAAGTATATATGTCACGTGGGTGCAATTGCGCCTGCGCATTTTTGAAAATGAATAATAGTAAGAAAAGAACCCCTAAATGAAGTCCAGTATGCATATAACAGGAGTTTCCCCAACCCTTCCCACAGGCTCGATTTACCAGGCCAGGCCCTGAAGACCAGTCTGGCGTGGGGGGATCTCAGTCCCCTGGACTAAGTGGTCAGCCCAAGGGGCTTATGGCTAGCTGTCCTGCCCAGAACCCCCAACATACCAGTGGAAGACACCCAGAAGTCCTGGCATGTGGAGTGTTCTGAGTGCAGCCCCTGCCTCTGTAGTTTGTGTATGCATAGGGGAGGGGTTTCTCTCCCCCACCTTCCCCCACAGCCCAATTTACCAGGCCCGGCCCTGAAGACCTGTCTGGCATGGGGGGATCTCAATCCCCTGGACTAAGTGGTCAGCCCAGAGGCCTATGGCTAGCTGTCCTGCCCAGAGCCCCCTACATACCAGTGGAAGACACCCAGAAGTCCTGGCATGTGGAGTCTTCTCAACAATTACATTCTTAAATTCAGTTATTGTGCTCACCATGAGTATTTTTATGGATAACAGTATGAACTAAGATCCTTTATGATGCCGATTCTATTAGTCTGATGCTTACCTTTCTAACAATGCCATTTATTATAAGCATTCTTTTTTTCTAAGTCTTAATTTTCTACCCTCTTTTATTTGAACTTTTAATGTGTTTCCTGCTCCAATTTTGAGTATTTTTCTCTGTGAGATTTAGTATACTTATCTAGCTTCCCATATCAAATTGGATTTCTTTCAATGAGTGTATATATATATATATGAATATATATCTGGCCATTTTTGTGCAGAATACATTTTATATCTTCAGTTATTTGATAATTAATCCTCTGGGTTTTTGAGTTGATTATTTTGTTTTGTTTTTATTCTGACATCACATGCAGCTGTGTTCAAAGTGTGGTGCCAGAATTGACTCTGAGTCAGTTGTTGACTACGGTAACACTTCGTCCCCAGTTCCCTGTTTCCTTATTGTATTTTTTAAATATATCTTAGACTGTATTATATGTTTAATTGAATGCTGTAATGTCTTTAGTTTTTATTATGATGGCTCTTTTCTATTCTTCAATGTTACCTTACCCTATACTGTTTTATTTTTAATTAAATCACTGAGTTAAAAAATTACGAAGATACTCAATATTAAGATTCAGGCACTGGGGCCAGAGTGCAAAGCTGTAAAGCGTCTGCCTTGCTGGTGCTAACCTAGACGGACTGGGTTTGATTCCCCGGGGTCTCATATGGTCCCCCAAGCCAGGAGCGATTTCTGAGCGCATAGCCAGGAGTAACCCCTAAGCATCACCGGGTGTGCCCCCCCCCAAAAAAAACACCCCAAATAAATAAAAAGAGACTCAGGCACACAATATTCTAACACCAAGTCCTTCAACAGTGCAAATTACCATCTGCAATATCCTGTTTATAATGTAAAAAGTTATGAAACAGAGAAGCAGGCATCAGGTAACTGGGACTCTAGAAGGAATCATTGTCTGAGTAATTTTCTAGGAACAGAGAAGAAGCCAGTCTAAAATAAAACCTACAGAATCAATGGATTAATTAGACAAAATGATTTGTAAATATAGATAAACTGTTAATGGTTAATAGCCATAAACATGAGCTCTTTTGTGTTCAATAATAGTAGTCACAATAAGTGACTCTGACTAGTCTTCAGTTGTGACTTCAAGTGATCAATTCAGTTTAGAGCTGGAATATTAGGACAAGATCTTATCCCAAGAGATATCTTGTCACTGTGGAAGCAAAATATGTTTTATAGGGACTAAAAAAACCTTAGATACTATAATGATTTGTGGTCTTCCAAAAGCCACAGAATAAATACATATATATCATATCTGTAACATTAACATAGAAAGTAAGAGAAAAATAATAATTAAAAAAGAGATTCCACTTTTTCCTAAGGAGGCATGGATTTTTTTAAGGAGATGAGAATCACTGATATAAATATTTTGTGGTGGGCTTTCTTCTGACTTAGTTCTTTTTTAGTACTTATGTTTATATATACCATAATTTTTTACATTCATCATTCCCAACTCTAGATTTTCCTTGCAACTATGCCTGATGAACAGTAGACAACCATTATGGACCTTTGCTTGTAGTAATGCCATTATCTTAAACAGGTTAAGATATTACATATGAAAAATAAAGTGATAGACCAATCTTATTTTTAATTATTTGAATATTTACACTTATTTTAATGATAGACTATTTTTAATTTTTATTTAAATCCCTGTGATTACAAAGTTATTCATAGTTGGGTTTTAGAAATTTATATTTTAGCACCTGTATTCAACCTTCTTCCACCAATATTCCCAGAGCTCATCCAACCCACAACCCCCACCTGTCATCATAGCAGGTTGTTAAAGTCTGGATCTCATATTTCATTGCTGTTGACTCTGTGGCTCGTATAGTCGGTTCTGTCTTTTCTTAATCTCATCAATGCACCTGAATATCCCTGGATGTCGGTCCCTGTTATTTCCCATTTGTCTTCCTCCTCTTCCACTCAGTTTCTTTCTTTCTCACTATACTCTGGGGACAACAGTGTTCTCAACAGCAAAACAACATATCTAAATATAAAAAACGCAAAAAAAATAATAAAAATAAAATAAAAAAACGCAAATAACTACAAGAAAACATAATTTTAAATAGTACTGCTAATTTAGTTTAGGCTATTATTACTGCCTAAATGTAATTTTAAGATAAAAATTTTAGTTTTAAATACATTTTGTAAAAAACTTTGAATTATATATGCTTATGTTGAAATCATAGTTTAATAAATCTAATTGATGATCAAGAAAGGTATGCAAAATATATACTTCCCATCTTCCATACATATCAAAATATAGCTTCAATTTAAGTAGCATGGATACAAATTCTTCACCATCTTTAGTATTCCTCACCTTTTTGGACTATTATTTCAATGAAATTTATTAAATAAAGACATCTCTCAAAGTGCTTCTCAGTACATAGATTTCTCTCAACAATCTTCCTCATATACTGCCAACGCCTATGAAAAGAATCTGTGTTACTTTTATAATCACTTCTATAGGCTATCTAAAGAAATTTGAAAAGATGTAAAATGTCACTTTATACACATAGACACACAGAGAAAATTCAAATAAAAGGATAGGGAAATTCTACAAGTATAGCTAAGAACAAATAATCAGAGAAGAACAATTCCCCACTGCCTACTGAATTATATCCAAGCTTCTTTCTCCGACTTAAAATATATCTATTTTGGATTCCAACTTTTCTCCACAGTTTATTATTAATTAAAGTCCTTCATAAAATTTACATTTTAAACTAAATCTATTCTTATTTTGACATGCTACTTTTTCTATAATATTTTATCAATTTTTTTATTTTATAGAATTACTTATTATAGGGACTGGAGCAATAGCACAGTGGGTAAGGTGTTTGCCTTGCATATGGCCAATGTGAGTTCATTCCCTGGCATCCCATATGGTCCCCAAAGCCTTACAGGAGTGATTTCTGAGAGCAGAGTCAGGAATAATGCCTGAGCACTGCTGGGAGTGGGTCAAAAACAGACACAATAATTATTCATTATAGTTTAGGAACTTATAACAGTGTTAAAGTTAATATGACATATAAAATTAATACTCTAATCAAAGTAAACCCAAACAGAATAATAGCAAGACACATTCTAAGTAAACTTTCCTTCTAATATGTTCTCACCTCTTCACACACAATATCAATTTCTATGTCTTAAACCCTACCATTTCAAAATATAGTTCAGATGCTAACTTTTCCAAGAAAAGTTTCTCAAGCTCTGCCCTCAGATGACACTTCTCTTTATTTTAGAGCAAATAAGCATTTCACTTGTCTTTTTTTGTATTTTTTTCTTTATTTAAACATCTTGATTACAAATATGATTGTGATTAGGTTTCAGTCGTGTAAAGAACACCCTCCCTTCACCAGTGCAACATTCCCACCACCAATGTCTCAAATGTCCCTCCTCCCCACCCCACCCCCACCTATACTCCAGACAGGCTTTCAAGTTCCCTCATTCATTCACATGATTATGGTAGTTCTCTGTGTAGTTATTTCTATAACTGCACTCACCACTCTTTGTGGTGAGCTTCATGAAGTGAGCTGAAAGTTCCAGCCCTCCTCTCATTGTCTTTGAGGATTGTTGCAAAACTGACTTTTATTTTTCTTTTTTAAAAATTTTCTTTGTTTGGGGGCAAACCCATCTATGCTCAAGGCTTCCTTCACTATATTTTGGGATCACTACTAGGAATAGTCAATGGATAAATTGGAATGCTAAGGATATAACCCAGGTTGGCTACCCACAAGGCAAGTATTTATCCACTGCACCATTTCTCCAGACCCCATTTATGTATATAATTTTTAAATGAACTTCATTTTTATCTTGATGTCCATGTGTACATGTTGTATCTCTTGTACCTTCCAGCATTTCACACAATGAAATTTAAATTTCTGTGTGCATACATCCTTATAAACCTCAAAAATGTATTCCACTAACTCCAGGTATGTGAATTGTGAATATTATTCAGACTGGAAGTAGTATTTGCAATTCAATGTAAACTCTTCAGAAAATAGCTTTTATCAGACAAGGATTTTCTGAATCATTAACAGGCAGCAGCCATACAAGGGATTAATTTTAATAACACTTCTATTATAAAATTCAAAGTCTATCTTAACCAAAACATATGTTGGCCAAACAAGTGTAACTGTTGATAATCATAATGATCATAACTGAATGTTAGGGTGGTTTTCTTGGGAAGATGGGCTACTCTAAATGTGATGCCACGACCTTACATATGGATCTACCTAGATTATTGTTAGAAATCTCCAAACTGTAGAATCTCCAAGAACCTTCCAGGTGTACTGTATCATATTTTTAGTTTAATAAATAAACACAATAGAGAAATAAATGATCTGGTTTAAGTGCTTAGAGGAAATTTTGTTAAAAAATTAGTGCCCATTTATTTTAATTTAATTGGATATTTATATCCAACTCTATTATATGTCTATGTTTATTAAATAAGCATATTATAAAAGCTAGTTTAGTACATTGAGTAGAATTTATAGCTAGAAAAAAAGAATTTATAGCTAGGAAGTGAATTCATTAATTGCATATGACAAAAAATAAAAGGAAAAAAAGCATATCAATTTATTGATTCTTACATTTTGCTCTAAGACTTCTAAAAAGCAAGAAGGGGGAAATGCTAAGAAGTGGGATCACCAACTATATAGTTGTTAAATTTCTCTTGTCATGAAAAACACTAAATATCAACATGACAGGGTTAGAAAAATGAGGTGGTTTCCCAGGTGGGGAACATGAAATCCAAATTATTTGATTCATGTCTTCAAGGGAAAGAGGAGCTACTCTCTAACCTCTTAGGATAGAGCCAGAAGACCCCTGAGAAGGTAAAAATATGGTCTCCCCGCCATGCTGACACCCTTAATTATGGCTTTTGAGTTTTTGATGTTCTGACATATAAATAGCTAAAAATTTGCTTTTTCATTTTGTGCACTTGCAAGTTGGAAATGTCATCAAGTTTCATCAAGATTGAAATGGGGTCCAATTTGCTAAAAATGCCTCATGCATAAGGAAGTTTCATGCTCTCTTCCACATGGGAGTCAGCCTGCACAATACATTATGCACCTCGTGCTGGAAAGATCTCGACATGCCACTCAAATACTGAAATGAAGGAGCAGTCATGTTTCAGGGTCTTTGCACTTTCAGAGAAAAAGGTCCCCTTAGCCTTCAAAGATTCAATTCCCAAATAAAATGATTCAGTGTCCTCACTATAAAAATACTGATATATAAACTGGGAAAACTATATCTTCTCCCTATTCATTATTTCTGAGCACAGTTACTCTGCCATAATACACCCCTGAACAAAGAAAGGCAGGCTGATGGCAAAACAAAACAAAACTATTATATTAATATTTTAAGCATAAAAATATCAACTAATTTCCAAAACCATCAGAAGGCAAAGTAAATAGCCCCTAAAAAAGAGTACTCTATAATTTTTTATAGATTTTTAATTGGGATTATAGTTCCTTTAGTTCTATTAAGAAATTTTTCCTCGAATAGGATTCTACACTTCAAGAGTGTACTTTAAAAAGTAGTTGAATTATTGACTAGATAAATGTGCTTTTATTTTTTGTATCCATTTTTTATTTTTTTTTTTACTTATTTGTCTTACCTTGAATCTATATATATTGGCTGTGTATAAACCACTTGAGTGGTTTAGGCTACAAAGGAACTACATAAGAAGGGGTTCCTGATGCCCAGAAACTCACACCACAGAAAGTCAGATTATAAATTTGCCTGGCTGCCTTCCAGTGGAGCTACACATTTGAAAACCAGGATCCTACAAAACACGGAGACTTAGATTTTCCACCTTACTGACAAATATAAAAACATACAATGCTTAGGCATCAGTATTAATGGTTTATCATAAAAGTACAATTCCTGGGGGCCGGGCGGTGGTGCTCGAGGTAAGGTGCCTGCCTTACCTGCGCTAGCCTAGGAGACGGACCGCGGTTCGATCCCCCGGCGTCCCATATGGTCCCCCAAGCCAGGAGCGACTTCTGAGCGCATAGCCAGGAGTAACCCCTGAGCGTCACCGGGTGTGGCCCAAAAACCAAAAAAAAAAAAAAAAAAAAGTACAATTCCTGGAAATCACTCTATATTTAAAATTCCATGGCAGTTTTGCATTCCTTAACATTTTTTATTTTTTAATTAAAAGTATATATATATATATTTATGTGTATTTTTAAAACAAGGCAGTTTTTTTTTTTTTTTTTGGACAAAATGTACTCATGCATGAGAGGAGAGAAATAAGAATACGTGTTCAGGGGATAATACAGGCTTGAGAGGGTAAGCCTATTTATATGTATTTTTTAAGTTCCCTGATACATAGTATGATTGGCACTTTTTGAAGGGTTCATGTGCTTCTAGCTATTCTTGACTTCTCAGAATTATCTCTACATGTTAAAATCTACAGATCGAGGTGATAATTATTTTACACTCTATATTTTACCCAATTCTTTGCTTCTATCGTGTAGCAAGTCAGCCCCTGAAGAGGTTGACTGATAGTGGGATGGAGAATGAGGCCTTTTTCTTCTAGCTCGGAGCACGCGTCTGCCACCCTGTCTAGCCCACGGTTCTGAGGTGAAACGGCGGGTAAACAGCTCGCAGACAGTCAGGCTCGTGGAGATAATTGCTTTATTCGGATGGACAAAACTGAAGTCCAAAGACTCAGATTCAGTTCCAGCCAGCCCAAGCCCCGGCCTTCCACAGACCCCGGTTTTTATACTCCAGAGTCAGGTACCACCCAATGGTGGGATCAGATACCAACCAATGGTGAAAGCAGAATCAGGTCCTACCCTAGGGTGGGGGCAGAATTCCAGGTCACACCCTAGGGTAGGGCACAATCACCAATCAGTTTAGGGTGAGTAACATAGTAATCCCCCAAAATATTTACATACACAACACTATCGGTGTCATTAAAAACTTTCATAGCAGGGACCAGAGTGGTGGCACAAGCAGTAAGGTGTCTGCCTTGCCCATGCTAGCTTAAGACAGACCATGGTTCCATCCCCTGGCGTCCCACATAATCCCCCAAGCCAAGAGCTATTTCTGATAGCATGGCCATGAGTAACCCCTGAGCATCACCGGGTGTGGCCAAAAAACAATCACACACACACACACACACACACACACAAAACTTTCATAGCAAGCACTGGTTACTTATTGCAATTGGATACTATGAAAAACATTTATACACTAATTAAGATAGCACTGTAAGCAGGAACTATTAGCCCCACTGTAACAAATGACAAATGAGGTTTAGAGCAGCTAAATAACTAGTTATTGGAATCACAACCAAGAAAAACAGACACGTTCCTGATTACTAGAATATATTATCTACTCACATTTGGCTTTAAAACCTACAAGAACATTATCAGTTTATATTCAAGAGAAGCCAATATTCTCAGCTTAACTCCATATACTTAAAAAATTAGCAAAATTTCAATACAAGGTTTTCAGACTCTGAGACCATTGGATTTTCTATTGTGCCCAGTTGCTTAAATTCTTTCTACTTCTACATTTCTAGAAATTTATGATAGAAGAAAAAAGAAGAAGTTTAAATGAATCAACAGAACAGGATGAAACTTGGGTTCTCTATTTTTATGCAAATAGTCTCGGTCTGAAGGTCAAGACATAAAGATTCAATGACCTTAATTGTAAAAGAATTAGAAATTCCATTAGTAACTATCACAATTTAATAATGTTCATTTTTATAAAAACGGATGATAGCTACAGGAAATTATAGCAACCTCTTAATTTCTAAGACTATTTTTTTCAAGTGCATTTTCCTAGTTAAGATTAGATGCCCTTGTTCAGCTGCCAATAACAAAGAGGTTGAGTAAGAACTTTCGCCATTAAGAAATTCCCTATCTTCAAAGCAGTCTACAATAGGACTGGGCTAAACTGTGCAGTAGTAAGTGTCCAGTTCCATGGGGAATTCAAGTGGAAGCCAGATGATTGCATGTGAACTATTAAACAGAAGATACAATCTTTAGGAGGTAGACTTTGAGAATGTCATAACAGCCAAGGGCATTTACTCTACAAAAATTATTACATGTGCAAATCCACATATATGAGGACAGAAAAACTTTGCTATCTTATTGGTCTGATAGGGATTAATTTATCTTAAGTTGATGTCCAAGAGTTTAAGAATAGAAAATAGGCAAATTTGAAATGTTTTCTATACGTTTCCTCTTTTCCGCCTTCCTCATTCTGGTTCCAAACCCATAGAAACCTGATTTTGCAACCTCATATTTTGTTTGACCAACATGGTAATTCATTCTATTGATTAATTTAAATTTTAAAGATCTCAGATAAAATGTTCAGTTTCTTATTTCTGCTGTAAACAAAACAGTGGGTGGCTCTGGTGACCAAGGACTTTTATTTCTGAAAGGTTTAATTTGCTTAAGTTGAGTAGTGACCACAAGTCACAACTTTAGATGGAGAAATGGCAGTTTGCTATATAGTCTAAACCACTCACTGTTATGCTGCTTCATTCATGCTTGCTTTATTCCTTCATATTTCCTATTTCTCTACAAATTCAAGTTTGCAATCCTTAAAATAATCCTTAAATAGAAGAGTGGGTTTTGGTTGATAATTTTCCAAACTGTTTGTCAACAACAGTATTTCTCAACCTTTTCCCAACTATATTCCCCTTCCAGCCTTGTTTATTTCCTGTGCACCCCTTGTATATGGTCCCCGAGTCTCACGTTGTGGCTTTTATATGATTTTCACCTGCGACTCCCTGGAATATTCTGCTTGAGAATTAAGAAACTCTCCATCTTGTGTTTAATTACAGTCAATTTAATAAAGAGATAACAATACATAAAAGAGGAAAAAATTACATTAGGACTAAATCAAATATCAAAGCAGAGAAATCTATACCTTTTACAATCAGAGAGGAAGAACAAAATAAACTATTAAATTTCACACTATATGCCCCTTTTCCCCCTGAGGTCTACAAAGAGAGATACAATCACAATGCATTTAGATACCAGGAACAAGATTCAGTTCATTGTACCAGACATGAATTCCAAGCTCATGGAGCTTAAACTTGAAGTGATTTATTGGGTTCTCCTTCTTTTACAAAACTCACTCTCTAGAACAGAAACTCCGGTTCAAGGAAAAAAATTGATTGCGAGAAAGAGATGAAATGAAGATGATCTTTCAGTAGTCTTTGTACTAATTACTAACTAGGGATCCCAGAGAGTTCTCTGACTACCTAGAAAAATAAACTCAGATGATCCTCAAATTTCATAGAATCTACACTTAAGTTTATTTTTGTACAGTGGAAATACAGTGTTTGGATATCAAATTCAAGTGTTTCTACAAAAACTGAAGAACATTTTCTGCAGCTTCATAATAATTTAGTTATATGTCATCTGAATACAGTGTATGAGCATTGATTTAAAGTTAACTGGTCCAGTCTGTTATTACTAAGAATAGAGAAGGGAGGAAAAAGATTAAATGATGAATCAAGAAGACAACAGTACAGAGTTCTGAGGTATATGCTTTGTATGTGTGGGTACTTGATCTGTTTTACATGACCCCTCCTCTCCATTACCACTGGGATAGTCCTGGAAGTCCTCAAACACCACAGAATTGAAGAACACTCCATCTTCAGACTCCACCATTAAACTATTTGGGCTAATTGGTCAAGTGTCACTAGCAGAACAAAATGAAGCAACAATTAAAAATGTTTACAAAGATAATCTACCCTCTATTATTAATATATTAGTATGCTTTATGAGTAATTATTATCATATCACATTAAATACATATCTCACAAAGTTCTAAGCTTTTTCGATGCAACAACAATACTGAAAAATCAAACGACACACACTTACTTCATCTAACTCCATTTTTAAAATAGCTTTATATCTTTTTCCATTCAAATGCTCCTAATACTTTCCCAAGTAAACTAATCAGTGTGTTTTAAAAAATATAACTACTTAAACATTTGTTTACTTCTTTCATTCTTTCACTTGTTATTGTAAGCTTAAAGCTTTCAGTATTAGTCCAATCTTATTTATAATAACATTGGTTAGCACTGCTCATTTATCTATTTAAGAAAGGCAATTTGGAGAAGGGGTAGCTACAGTGATGGCAATTTGTCATTAATAGCAGTTCTAATTAAATAGCCTCATCTACATAATACAGCACCATCTTATACATTTTCCCTGTCTAAGACTAAAAATCTTCTAAACCATAATAATCCACCAGATCAAAAATTCAGCTGCTTATGAAAGTGAGAAAATAGTAATTTACATGTTACACTTTAAAAGCTTCATCAAAACTGTAATAATTTTGTTGGATAAACAATGTGATTCTTGCGATTAATAAGAATTTCTAAATATGAACAATATGTACCCTGAGGAGAATATTATCTAACAAGGAACCTGTAAATTATGTTAGGCAAATAATCTGCATACTAAAATGTGTGCAATATAGGTCAAAAATTAAATATTTCATGTGAAAATAATACACAGTTTAATGTGAATGGTATCTCCCCACATCTTCATTTTGGTTAAATCTTAGCTATGAAATGACAGGTATTACATACATGTCCTGGCCTTTCAGACAAATGAACAGAGTCAAATGGTATGTGTCTCAGATCCAGGTCACACAAAACAGGGGCACAGAATTATTTTTAATGAGTTGTGTTTGGTATAGAAACTTGGGAACAAACTCAGTGAAATGATCATGGAATTAGTTCTCTAAACTTCTAAAATCTACATTTTTGTAGATTTTATTTTTTTAAGAATTTTTATGCTCTTAAGCAATTTGTCTTGAAAATTGAGATAAAGCAATGTTTCAAATGTTCAAGTGATGTTCTAAAGATTATAATTTGGAACCAGTTGAAAATATTGCCAAGACTAAATTCATAAAAATGTTTATACAAGGTTTGTATTCTCTAGCTGATTTATAAGTGACTAAAATATTTTCAGAAAGCTAATAGACTATCCAGAAATACATAACCAAAGTGGAGGTGAAGAAAAGGGCAGGGTTTTTTTCATTGTTTCTGATAATTATTTCAAAAAAACAAAAGGTGTGTACAGGAGATATGCAAGTGCAGAGAATTTACACATGGGATGGTAGGAATGCAAATTCATTCTGAAATGTTGAGATGTGAAAAAATAATGTATAGGCAAAGGCAGGTTAATGTTTTCCAGGTAAAGGCAGGTAAATATTTTCCAAGCAAAGAGAACTATACAAGCAGAACTTGGAGGGACGAGACTTATTTGCAGAAACATAACTAAGAGATAAAATTGTTTTCAAAATAACACCATGGAAGAAATCAAGGGAAAAATGACCCATTGACTCTTTTTGCCAGACTAGGAATTTTATATTTCAACCTAAAGTTAATAAAGAACAATACTAAAAAGGGTATGAATATTTGCAACACATAAGATTGTCAAATAATCAGTATCTTGAATATTTAAACAGCACTTACAAACAAATGACAGCCCAACTGAAAAAGAAACAAGCATATATAAGCATTTTTTAGAACAAAGGGTCTACCATGACCATAGAAATTTACTGTTATATTTAGTTTCAGTAGCAATTGTAAAACAAAATTAAAAATTATTAGACATTACAAATTTATCAAATTGAAAAATTTGACAGTGTCAAGTACAATAAAAATGTGGGGAAACCATAATTCTCAATACTTTTTTAAAGTAAATTATTATAATCATTCAAGACACAAATATGGCAATAGTAAAAAAGTTTATTACCAGTACTCTTTTATTCAACAATTTTCCTTAGTAGAATATCTTATAATTAAGTCTCAAATGCGTATAGAAGTATGTGTATTATAGTCATTATAGTAGTTTTTTGTTATATTTAATATAAATATAAATATCATCAATAAAAAACAAAAATGTAGTATCCACACTGAATGAAATAGTAAGTAGTTCTTAAAATAAATTAGAGTCAAGAATGCTATGGAGGCTCTGCCTGTCTTTCATAAATACCTGAAGCTCTCCTCAGAGGCCTAGGGAGCATACACCCAAAAAACTGCATTCTGAAGCTGCCCAGTGACTGAGTGAGTAAAGTCTGGCTGGGGGCTACAAGGCAAAAGCTGAGCCCTCTGGCCTGTGGAGGCTCTGCCCTGTTTTGCCTTTGAGGACTCTGAGGACCTCAAGGGAAACCTTTGCTCTGCCTATCTGCCTATCCTCAGAGGCCTAGAGAGCACACCACCCAAAAAAACTGTCACCTAGAGGCTGCAGAAGAGCTAACCAATGAACCCCACACAACACGCAGAAAAACTCACACTGCAAGCTTGACAATGGGGAAACCTCGCAGGCAAAAACAATGCACAGAGAATAAAGAAGATAGCTTGGATGACCTAAAAAATTCCAACTATCTGATTAACCTCATGGGTAAGGAATTTAGAATAGAAATATGGAAGATGTTTGTACAACTCAAAGAAAGCATAGATCGATCTGAACATAACACAAAGACAGAAATCAGAAAACTCCAAACTGAAATATCAGATCTGAAAAATACGGTAGCTGAACTCAGTGGATAGCCTCTCCAGCAGGTTATCAGCAGCTGAGGACAGAATTGGCATGCTGGAAGATGAGATGCAGAAACACTCAACACAGCAGAAGAAATTGCAAAAGAACTTTAAGACAAAGATCAGGCAATGGAAAAAGTACTCAAGAATGCGAACAGATGAAAATAGAAATCTTTGATAAACTCAACAGAAACAACATAAGAATCATTGGAGTTCCAGAGGCCCAGGTAGAAGATACCCAGGAAGAATCAACTGTCAAAGACATCATCAAAGAGATACTCCCAGAGTTAAAGACTACATGCAATCAAATCCTGCATGCCCGAAGAATACCAGCTAAAAGAGACCCGAAGAAAAACACCCCAAGACACATCCTCGTTACAATAACAAATCTCACAGATAGAAATAGAATACTGAAAGCAGCAAGATCAAAAAGAGAAATTACATTCAAAGGAGTATCCTTAAAACTTACAGCAGACATGTCACAAGAAACTCTCAAGGCCAGAAGACAGTGGTGGGATATTGTGACAAGACTGAATGATATGGGTGCCTCACCAAGACTACTGCACCCAGCCCAACTCACATTCAGGTTTGAAGGAAGGATACATGGCTTCTGGATAAACAACAGCTCAGAAACTTCAAAAATGAAAAACCAGCCTTAAAGGAAAAACTGACAGGGCTACTTTAAGACAAGCGAGACCAACAAACACAGCAAATTTATCTACAAAGATGACATTAAATCCTATGACAATCACCTCCCTCAATGTCAATGGACTAAATTCACCAATTAAAAGACACAGAGTGGCAAAATGGGTCACAAAGATTAATCCAACCTACAAGAAACACAGCTGAATAGCCAGAACAAACATAGACTCAAAATCAAAGGCTGGAGGAAAATCATCCAAGCAAACAACACCCTTAAAAAAGCTGGGGTGGCCATATTAATATCTGATGACACCAACTTTATACTCAGAAAAATTGTAAGGGACAAAAATGGACACTATGTACTAATCAAGGGATATGTGCAACAGGAAGAATTCAGACTATTAAACATATACGCACCCGAAGAGAGACCAGGAAATTATCTAATACAAGTACTGACAAATCTGAAAGAAGACATCAATAATAACACAATAATTGTGGGAGACCTCAACAAGGCCCTGTCAACACTCGATAGGTCAACCAGACTGAAACCCAACAAAAACATACTAGCCCTGAAAAGAGTAATAGAAGAAAGAGGACTAGTATGTATTTATATCTATCTATCTATCTATATATCTATATATATATATATATATCTATATATATATATATAAATGTCATATATATATATGACACTCCACCCCAAAAAACCTGAATACACATTCTTCTCCAATGTACATGGGTCATTCTCCAGGATAGACTACATGCTGACACATAAAACATACCTTCATAAAATCAAGAGGATAGAAACCTTGCAGGCTAAGTTTTCTGACCAAAAGGCTCTAAAATTAGAGGTGAACTACAAAGCCACACAGAAGAAAAACTTTAACAATTGGAGATTAAACAGCCTGCTACTGAACAACCAGTGGGTCTGAGATGATATCAAAGAGAAAATCAAAACTTTCCTGGAGACAAATGATAAAGAAGACACAAACTGCCAGAATCTATGGGACCCAGCAAAAGCAGTCCTGGGAGGAAAATGTATAGCTTTACAAGCCCACATCAAGAAGGAAGAATGGGCATACCTGAATAACTTAATGATGCAGCTCATAAAATTAGAAAATTACCAACAAAAGGAACCAAAAATAGGGAGACAGAAGGAAATAACAAATCTGAAAGCAGAAATCAATGAAGTGGAAACCCAAAAAACAATCCGAAAGATCAACGAAAGCAGAAGTTGGTTCTTTGAAAAAATAAACAACATTGATAGACCATTGGCAAAACTGACTAAGAAAGAGAGAGAGAAAGAAACCTGATAATCCATATTAGAAATGAAAAGGGGGAGATCATGACAGATATTGCAGAGATCCAAAGGGTAATCAGAGACTACTTTGAGAAACTTTATGCTACAAAACCTGAGAACTTAGAAGAAATGGAAAAATTCTTGGACACTTATAACCTTCCAGGTATAGGGAGGATGTAGCATATCTAAACACCCCCATCACTACTGAGGAAATTGAAACTGTAATCAAACATCTGCCCACAAAGAAAAGTCCAGGCCAAGATGGATTTACTAATGGATTCTTTCAAATCTTTCAAGAGGAGATACTACCAATCTTAGCCAGGCTCTTCCATGAAATTGAAAAAACGGGAACACTCCCAAACGGCTGTTATAAAGCCAACATCACCTTGATACCAAAACCAGACAGAGATGCTGTCAAAAAAAAATTACAGACCAATATCCCTGATGAATGCAGATGCAAAGATCTTCAACAAAATCCTAACAAATAGGATCCAATGCATCATCAAGAAGATCATACACCACGACCAAATAGGTTTTATCACAGGAATGCAAATATGGTTTAACATTCATAAATCTATCAACATCATACACAACATCAACAAGAAGAAAAATAAAAATTACATGATCATATCAATAGACGCTGAGAAAGCATTTGATAAGGTCCAACACCCATTCTTGACAAAACTCTTAGCAAGATGGGAATGGAAGGAACCTTTCTAAATCTAGTTAAAGCCATCTACCACAAGCCAATGGCAAATATTATCCTCAATAGAGAAAAACTAAAAGCCTTTCCTCTAAATTCTGGTACAAGACAAGGCTGTCCACTCTCACTGCTCCTCTTCAACATAGTATTGGATGTGCTTGCTATAGCAATCAGGCAAGAAAAAAGATATCAAGGGAATCCAGATAGGAAAGGAAAAAGTCAAGCTCTTACTGTTTGCAGATGACATGGTAGTCTACTTAGAAAACCCTAAAGACTCTACCAAAAAGCTTCTAAAAACAATAGACTCATATAGCAAGGTGGCAGGCTACAAAATTAACACGCAGAAATCAATGGCCTTTTTATACACCAATAATGATAGGGAAGAGATGGACGTCAAGAAGGCAATCCCATTCACATTAGTGCCACACAAACTCAAATATCTTAGAGTCAACTTGACCAAAGACGTGAAGAACCTATACAAAGAAAACTATAAAGCCCTGCTCCAAGAAATAAGAGAGGACACGCGGAAATGGAAACACATACCCTGCTCATGTATTGGCAAAATTAACATCATTAAAATGGCAATACTCCCCAAAGCATTATACAGATTTAATGCGATCCCTCTAAAGATACCCATAACATTCTTCAAAGAAGTGGATCAAACACTTATGAAATTCATCTGGACCAATAAACAACCTCGAATAGCTAAAGCACTCCTAGGGAAAACGAAAATGGGAGGCATTACTTTCCCAACTTTAAACTGTACTACAAAGCAGTATTTATCAAAACAGCATGGTATTGGAATAAAGACAGACCCTCAGATCAGTGGAATAGGCTTGAGTTCTCAGACAAAGTTCCCTAGACATACTATCACCTAATTTTTAGCAAAGGAGCAAGAAATCCCAAGTGGAGCAGGGAAAACCTCTTCAACAAGTGGTGCTGGCAGAACTGGTTAGCCACTTTCAAAAAAGTGAACATAGACCCCCAGTTAACATCATGTATGAAGGTAAAATCCAAATGGATTAAAGACCTTGATATCAGACCTGCTACCATAAGATATATAGAACAACACGTAGGTAAAACACTCCATGACATTGAGACTAAAGGCATCTTCAAGGAGGAAACGTCACTTTCCAAACAAGTGAAAGCAGAGATCAACATATGGGACTATATTAAGCTGAGAAGCTTCTGCACCTCAAAAGAAATAGCACCCAGAATACAAGAGCCACCCACTGATTGGGAGAAACTGTTCACCCAATATCCACCAGATAAGGAGCTACTATTCAAAATTTACAGGGCACTGACAGAACTTTACAAGAAAAAAACATCTAATCTCATCAAAAAATAGGAGAAGAAATAAACAGACACTTTGATAAAAAATGAAATACAAATGGCCAAAATGCACATAAAAATGCTCCTCATCACTAATCATCAGGAAGATGCAAATCAAAACAAGGATGAGATACCATCTCACACCACAGAGATTGGCACACATCACAAAGAATGAGAACAATCAGTGCTGACAGGGATGTGGAGAGAAAGGAACTCTTATCCACTGCTTGTGGGAATGCCGTTTAGTCCAACCTCTATGGAAAACGATATGGAGATTCCTCCAAAATCTGGAAATTGAGCTCCCATACGACCCAGTTATTCCACTCTTAGGAATATACCCTAAGAACACAAGAATACAATACAAAAACCCCTCCCTCACACCTATATTTATTGCAGCACTATTCACAATAGCCAGGCTCTGGAAACAACCAAGATGCCCTTCAACAGATGAATGGCTAAAGAAACTGTGGTACATATACACAATGGAATATTAGCAGCTGTCAGGAGAGATGAAGTCATGAAGTTTTCCTATACATGGATGTATATGAAATCTATCATGCTGAGTGAAATAAGTCAGAGTGAGAGAGAGACACACAGAATAGTCTCACTCATCTATGGGTTTTAAGAAAAATAAAAAATCATTTTTGCAACAATCCTCAAAGACAATGAGAGGAGGGCTGGAACTTTCAGCTCACTTCATGAAGCTCATCACAAAGAGTGGTGAGTGCAGTTATAGATATAACTACACTGAGAACTACCATAATCATGTCAATGAATGAGAGAACTGGAAAGCCTGTCTAGAATACATGTAGGGGTGGAGTTGGATGGAGGGAGATTTGGGACATTGGTGGTGGGAATGCTGCACTGGTGAAGGGGGGGTGTTCTTTACATGACTGAAACCTAATCACAATCATATTTGTAATCAAGATGTTTAAATAAAGAAAAAATATTAAAAAATAAATATGTAGTAATAAAATAACAAAAAAAAGAATGCTGGGGAGAAATTCCATAAATATACTATTAAGTAATGTAAAACTAAGTTGCATAAACATATGAACATTATCATGAGAGGCATGTAAAATACTACTATATGCAGCAAAGGAATTTATATTACTTGAAGACAGACACACACACACACACACACACATATATATATATATATATATATATATATAAATAAGTAGTAAAATGAAAAATGATAACGATCATTACTCCTCATAAGAGAAAGGGATTTCACTAGGTAAAGGCAAAGATGCTGTGAGTTTCTTCTTATACAGGCGAATATTTCATTTCTAAAGCAGTGGGTTTCAGATGAGTGTACATTATCATATTCTTTGCACATTTTTATATGCTCAGAACATTTAAAATTACATTTTTTAATAAAATGAGAGCACACATAGAAAGCAGTAAGAACATAGCAGGGAGAGAGAGAAAAGGGCAGAGTCAAGGGAGAGAGATCAGTTGTACCAGCAGGTCTTCCTGTTATGAAAGAAACGACAAACAGCCATACCTGTACTTGCCAAGGAAGAGAGAAGAGGCTGATTTTACCTGTATTTCTACTTCAAAACTAACTTGAACCAATTGTATTACCCCAAAAATCGCCTATGAGTAAATTTCACTAAAGAAACACAAACTTAAGGCTGGAAAATCCAGGAAACTAATTCAAAAGTAATATGAAGCTCCCCATTGAGGAGCAGAAAAAAAAAAAAAGGCAAATTTAACCTTCTAACCCCTTGCTCCATATTTATTATGTGGTGATAAAAATACCAAGTATGTTGTGAGGATTAATAAATTCATTTCTCACACTTTGTAGATAAAAATGTGCTCCATAAGTATTTTATTTTAAGAACTAGGAAATGGTTTGTTTATTCCAGTGTCCCATTCAGCCATCCCTTAAACCTTATCTTCCAGTTCTGGGTTCTGAGATGAATATGAGGTCTTTTAAATGATTGCTAGTAACCTTTGAGGATTATGCATTTTAAGTACTGGTTCACAATGAATATGTGACCAGATATATGTCACATAGGAGAACGTCAAAAATATAATCCCTGAGAGGTTAATGACACAAATTGTATTTGGAGTTTCAATTTACTGCAATAATTCTGAACTCTTTAGAATAAGTGACTTTAGCCTTAGTTCCTAATGTCTGTCAACACAGTGAATACTAATTTTGGAGTCTATTAGAAATAAATTGAGCTATTTTTTGGAAGTCAAGAAATGAATTCATAAAACTCAATGTAAATATATAGATTAATTTATGATAATTTAAGAAATATACTTGAGTAGTTTTTGTAAAGCAGATAATGGCTATACGAATTCATACACAGTCCTTTGCCTTGCTCTCTCTTGGGAAAAGATCATTTACATAAAAATGGCTGCCCCACAGTCAAGGCAAAGAAGGACTCACAGACCAGAAACCAAGTCTTTTATTTTTGGTTTTATGTTTTGTTTTGTTTTGGGGGGCACACCCGGTGACACTCAGGGGTTACTCCTGACTCTGCGCTCAGAAATTTTCCTGGCTTTGGGGACCATATGGGACAGCGGGGGATCAAACTGTGGTCAGTCCTAGGCTAGTGCAGGCAAGGCAGATGCCTTGCACCTTGTGCCACCACACCGGCCCCAAAAACGAAGTCTTGAGTCCAGCCTCAAGCTCTCCTCTTTCCTGGCCTGAGTTTTATTTCTTTACTTGATTTTTTTTTTTTTTTTTTTTGGTTTTGGTTTTTGCTTTTTTGTACGACACCTGGCAGCACTCAAGAGTTACTCCGGGCTCTGTGCTCAGAATTCTCCCCTAAAGGCTCAGGGGATCATATGGGAAGCTGGGGATCAAACCTGGATCTGTCTCAGGATGGCTACATGCAAGGCAAACACCCTATCGCTGTACTATCTCTCTGGCCCTATTTCTTTACTTGAACCAAAAGTTCTGGCTATTATTTTTATGATAACTCAGAATTCATTCCACATTTATGTGCCACATTTAGGTATACTCTTCACACTACTCTTTCCAGCTACATTAGAACCAATACTGGGGGTATTCTACAATCATTTTTATGTATCAACATTTCCCAAGTTATGTTCTAAATTGTTAATTTGCAATCTATAAAATAGCTGGGAGGTTAGATTTTATAATTTGCCATATCTCTCATAGAAATCAAAGGGAATATTAGTGTTTTCAATTCAGAAAATGTCAGATCATATTTACAGTGCTTAATTTAGTGTTTATTAAACTCTTCAAATGATTATCTCACTACATCTCAAAGTATACTGGAATCAGGGGCCCGAGCAAGCGATAGCGCAGTGGTAGGGTGATTGCCTTGCATACGGCTAATCCAGGAGGGACCTCCATTCAATTCCAGCATCCCAGATGGTCCGCTAAAACAGGAGCAATTTCTGAGCACATAACCAGGAGTAACCCCTGAGCATTACCAGGTGTGGCCCCCAAACAAACAAAAAACTATACTGGAATTATAAATAAAGATAGCAGGGTTTGCTAAGCACTGTTCTAGCCATGTGTCCTGGGTCCTTATAGTTAGCCTGAGGAGCTATATGGATGATGACAGCAGCATAGTTAACTAATAGGTCTTTGTCTCTAACATAACCCACAAAAATTCTATTTCCTGGGATTTGAATAATTTTATAACTTGTTTACAATAAGTATAGTTCATTGACTTATTTCTAACAAAATGTATCAAGGGCAGAAACTAAAGTAGGACAGGTAGAGCAATTACCCAGGTTGCATACCTGAACCCACCAAGAATGATGATCCCTGAACCAGGAGTAAACCCTGAGTATCATCAAATGTGGCCCCAAAACAAAAAACATAAAAAAAGTGGTAAGACATCACAACCATTATCAACCAGAGATGTGATTTCTGTGTAGTTAAAAGATTATCTCTTTTGCTGACTCTGATATAGCAAGCTGCCATGTGGAAGAGACCCAGGTGATTAAAAAAAATTGAGAGTGGTCTTCATCCAACAGCTAGCATTTCAACAACTGTAAGGAACTAAGTCCTTCCAATAACCATGAGCACTAGATATCAATCTTTCTGCCATCAAGGAAATGGTAGAGCCATCAAATTGGACTTTAGTTCTGATCAACAGCTTGACTTCAGACTGTAAGAGACCATGTAGATGAGCACTTCAAGAAAAACATGCCTGGAATCCTGGTCCAGAAATTAGAAAATAATAAATCTATGCCTTTTTAAGTCTATATGTATTTTGGTAATTGGTATGCATATATAATTAATAATAATAACTAATTTTGTGCATTGTCTATGCACTGAGATGCAATAACTAAAATTAGCTATTCTCAGATCCTACAAAAATTCTCGTATAATAAGGGAATCTCTATATCATCATATCATTGTAAGTTAACATTTTCTGCTAATTATCACTGTCTAATCCTGATTATTTTATACAAGTACTACATATTTTTTCATTTAATCTTCACATCTCTAAGAACTCTAATTGTCCATATTTTTAGAATAGTAAACAGTGAGAAACAGTGATTGCTCTCATGCCTATTATATGGAAGAGCTGAATGTTGACTCTGTTTGTTAACCAGAATGTATGCCAAAATCATACTATCAAAGGTCAGTTGATAAAATCTGATGTAATGATTCCAAAAATATAAGGTATGGTATCTTGGAAATTTTCTTATTTATTTTAGCCATACATAAGAAATGTTTGAGATAAAATTTGAAATATTAGTAAAAATTCATTCAGGAAGCAAAACTAGTAAATTAAAGAAAGCATGAGGAAATAATTAGGCATCTAATAGGTATAACAATCTCAGTCCATGGGAAGATTAGAAAGATTGGTGGTGCCAGACAATAAAGAGTTTTTACCTCAATAGATAGAATGCCACTGAAGTTGTTTAAAGAGGATAAGAGAGTATGATACATGGCCACATCAAGTTTTGGGGACCATCACCCTTGATCCTAGAGTTTTTAGAATAAAAGTGTCAAGAATAACTGTCTGAGGCCATTAGATTAGTTCAGACAAAAGATAGTGGTGGAGGAAAAAAAAAAGATGGAGGTGAATCTCAGAGGGCAGGCACAACAGGAGATACTTAGGCAACAAAAAGCAATAGGAATTAAATAAGAAAGAGGAAGTGATTAAGGATGAATGATATAAATTTCAGCCAAACACAACTTAAAATAGGTAAACTGGTTGCTGTCTGGTAGTTAGGTACATGGTTGCCAAAGCCAAAAGAGGCATTTCATAAAGGTGTCCTGTAATCAAGTTTGTGGCTTCCTTATTTATCATTTAGCACAATACAAACTAGAAGAAACTTCCTATATAGAATGCAGGTTTACAACACCCTCCCCAAAGGCACCAAAGGGCTTTTGACTGATAATTTCAATCACACACACATTCAGAATTCACATGGCTTTAGAAACAGTTTTTAATGAATGAGTTAATGTCGTTTGCTCCAGGCATCCTTTGTCTCACAGCGAGTATTTCTGAGTTTCAGAGTGATCTCTAAAGAATCAAAGAGATCCTCCCACTCCATCCTATCCCCTAGGTTGTATGCATGGTATATCACAAACACAATGCCTTCCACTGCTGGTCAAGTCTTTAGATGGTACTTAAAATACACTCCTATATCTAGTTGGAAGAATATTACTAAATATTGAAAGAAGAGCCAGAAATGCAGGGCCGGGTAGGTGGCGCTAGAGGTAAGGTGTCTGCCTTGCAAGCTCTAGCCAAGGAAGGACCTTGGTTCAATCTCCCGGCATCCCATATGGTCCCCCCAAGCCAGGGGCAATTTCTGAGCACTTAGCCAGGAATAACCCCTGAGCATTAAACGAGTGTGGCCAAAAAAAAAAAAAAAAAAAGAAAAAAGAAAAAAAATTTAGAAGAGCCAGAAATGCAAGCAATAAATATAAAAAAATTACATAGAGATATATTTTCCATTTGAAAGATAATTATGAGGGATGGAGAGATAACATGAAGGTAAGGTGTTTGCCTTGCATGCAGAAGGACAGTGATTCAAATCCCGGCATCCTATATGGTCCTCTGAGCCTGCCAGGAGTGATTTCTGAGCATAGAACCAGGAGTAACCCCTGAGTGCTGCTGGGTGTGACCCAAAAACCAAAAAATAAAAAAGAAAGATAATTATGGCACAAAATCTAATATATAACAGGGTAACTAGCTGTGTCCAAACAACTAAACCATCTTCCAAGTCAGTCAGAAAGATCTAAATACCAAGCCATTGCCAGTTCAAGGAATCTCAATTCTGTAGACTTTAACCCAAAAAAAGATAATATCTCCAATGCCTTGGGTTTAACATGAGCTTCAGTTTCCTTATCTATGTAATGGATACCCATAAAGTTATGAAAATCAAGTGAAGCCATAGGAATGAAGAATCAGACAAATAGTACAGAAGGTAAGGTGTTTGCTTTTCATGTGCCCAACTTAGATATCAACCCTGGCACTTACATATTCCCCAAGTACTGTCAGAAGTGATTCATCAGAATTGCAGAGCCAGGAATAAGCCCTGAGTATTTTTGTGTATTTTCCCAAAACAAACACACAAAAATATAGTAACAACAAAGTAAGTAAAGAAATATTTGTCACATTGATGGAAAGAGTATGTTCTTTACAAGTGTTCGTTATAATTTTGTGTCTCTGGTGATACTCAAAGAAAAAGGTGAGACTGTCAAAGGTAGATAAAAAATAACCATTTGCTATAAAAGCTCACCACAGAGGTAACTCTTAGACATGAGAATGGGTAAGTAAAGATGCTTGTCTCTACTGAAAGTACTTTTGTACACCTATTCCAGGAGGATCCATTGAGCATCTCAACACAAAACAGCCCTGATCTAGATATAGTAGACAATATAGAAACTTTCACGTAATAATACAATATTAAAATAATAAAATAAGAGAGATAGGACAGGGATTTAAGTGGTTGCCTTGCAACCTTGTGGTTGACATTGGTTCCATCTCCAGCATTCCAGATGGCACTTTCAGCTCTAAACCTTATATAGAGTCAGTAGTAAAGTGTGGGCACTGGTTGGTATGATCCCCAAAATAAGTATTAAAACAGGGGCTGGATTGAGCATACAGGGATAGAAAACTTACCTTTTAGGTAGCCAACCCTCATCTGATCCCAGACACCAGACTTGTTCTTGAGTAGAATGATGAGTAATCTCTAGGCAGCACAGGTATGACACAAAACCAAGGAAACAAATAAAACTTAATACAACAAAGCACTAGCATTGTCTATCTCAAACCCCTTCCATAAATGGAAGGAATAATCTTTATATAAAATTAATTCAAGCAGGATCCCAGCTTGGGGACAGAGTCCTAGGGTAGAACAAAGAACAGCTGTTGTTTGTAAGGGATTTGGGCTACAGCGGGGGCTACCCCCCACTCCATGCTTGAGTCATTTGCTCCCAGTGATGCCCTGGGAACCATATGATACCAGGGATTGACCCAGTGGTGACTGCATGCCAGGCAAGAATAGAAGTTTTAAAACAAAACATAATATAATAAAATGATAAATTATATAGAGGTCATAATAATATTAGAGAACTTTTAATTACTAAGGAAATAATTAAAAAAAGAGTTTTATAAAATAAAGAGGATGAGAGCTGGGTCATAAAGTAATCAAAAGGGTGTAGACACTATTCCTATTGGGAGAAAAACAATTCCAAACATTGGAATAAGCAAAATATATTTGAATAGGCTATGATATGCTCAGAAAAATGTATATGAACTTTTAAGAAGCAATCTTTGAAATATTATCTAATTTCATTTTTATTTCATTGCTTAATTTCAGAACACGTCTAACTTTGCATATGAGCTCACTGAATCTGAGAAGTTTATTAGCAAACCAGAATCAACCAATAGATTGGAGACCCAGATTTAGAGTTTACATCCTCACTTTTTTTATTTCTACTGTGAAATGCTCCGTCCCTAAGCTTTTGTTTACTTTTTTATTTTTGACATAAACTTGGACATTATGGCTAAAGTTCAATGAAAAGTGAACAACTCCAATCTTTTCAATTCTTTCATGAACTAGAGGAAAGAAGCCAGAAAGTCCAAAATTATTGGCAACTGGAAATAAGATGTAGTCTCTCCTATATTACTAAGGGAGCATTATACACCCTATAATCTGAGGTGTGCATCACCACAGCTCTCTTTAAGTTAGCAAATTCTGACTTTTAAAATCTCAAGTTTAAAGTGACAGAGGCTGCTCTGGCATCTATTATGTTATATCTCTGAACCTTTGGTTTCTAGTGAGATCATTACATATTTGCTTGCAGTTCCTTGTTCCTGTTTCCAGACCGTTGTATTCCACAACATTCTTGCGGATCTTGCTGAATTGGCTGTGCATATCTGTCAGCACTCTTCAAAATTATAAGTGCTTACTTTCAAGATATTTTATCAACACGTTTGAAAGGTAGTTGCTCAAGGTGACTGTGAGTAGGATTTTGTAGAACCGGTGAATGACAGGAGTCAATCCTTATCAATAAAGTTCTACTTTAAATGATCAATCTGCCATAAAGATTGACAAAAATTGCTCTGACTTCAGTTGGTAATGTGCCCTGGTACTCACTCACTAGGCAGCCCTTGAAAACCAAGTAAATCCCAACTTAAAATCACTGTGGTCTTGTTTTAATTGAAAGTTCTATGGCTGAGCTGAGAGGGATGCAGGGAAATACAAATGCATTAGTGTGAAAGGCGGCTGTGACCTAAGCCTGAGGGCTTCACACACACAATCATTTAGGATCCTCATCTCCCAAGTGCCTTAAAATGGTTGGAAATTATGCAGGCTAGGCCATGTTGTAGCCTAATCAAAAATAGACTTGTACGTTTTTCCCCCTGAGGTCACATGTTAGGTCATTCAGCACAAGGAACAATACGAAAAGCCATCCAAAGTGTCGATTCACCCCATTTGTATGGGGTCTATGATGGATGGATGAGCAGAGATTAAACGAGACCCCTTTCTCAGAGGCTAACGTAAGTTACAGTTCCACTTACATGTCAAGCCTAAGTATAATATTAACATATACATTGATCCTGCATTTTCAGAAGGAGGGAAAAAAAAAGATTTCTAATAATATGCTACTGCATACAAAATTTATCTAAGTAAATAATTATTTTTAAACCTAAGATTTAGGCAGCTTTAGCATTCCACATTATGCTAATGTTTGACAATTACCAAGTGTGGGTATCAGTCAGTGAATTTTTTTAAGTTTAATTTAAAGCAATTTGACATGGAAAGGTTATTACTTTAGTTGCCAATAAAAGCTGTACTTTTAACATAAGTGTACAGTAGGCCCTAGGGTATGTGACTATTATCTTTTCTGCAATTATGTGGTGTTCTACATAAATGTTAAAAAAAACTTAGAAATATCAAAAGTACTAACTTAGATACAATATGAAAGTTGAATAGAAAAAGAACTGAAAATGTGATTATTTTAGACACAACATGGGTTGAGGTTTCCTCCTAGAGGTTATATCGGGAACAGCACCAGCTGGCTTTGAATAAATTAATTCAAACTATATCTTAAAAACACACACTTAGCAACCAGAATATTGATTTTATGAACATTCTGTCTTGAGATACAGTTGTTCAATTTCACAAGCTAAATGCCATTAACAGTAAGAGCAAGTCTCTGAACCAATTAACCTATTTTCTGGAGTTGCTGTGCCACCAAAATAAAAAGAACATTTCTCAGATGGTATTTGCCATCCTAAGCTTTCATATGTCCCCGAGAAAAAAAAATAATTTAATTCCAGTAATTGGATAATCTAAACTTTCTCTATTCCCTTGATCTTTTAGAAAGATAGAACTCGAACAAAACAAAACAAAAATTGCTATTTTGTTCTTTAAAAGACAGAAGACAGGTCTACACCAGTTCACCTCCCCTCACCTTTTTACATTTATTTCTGAGGTGTTCATATTTAACTAATGCAGGAAATTCATGGAAAAGTGGCTAGAAAAATTTAATCAATGGCTGCTGTCAATTTTTCATTATTATGGGATACTTTCTTCCTATAAAAGGAAATCACTCAAAAAAAGTAAGGCCAACAAAGACAGGGACATTGACGAAGTCATCTGCTTAATAGGAACATTTAATCCATCAAAGGAAGCCCAAGTGGGTCCCCCCAGAGAAATGCATGCTTAGGGAAAGTGAAGTTCTACACTCTGACTTTGAAGATTGACCCATGAGAGTAAAAGTGGCACCTGAAAAAATATGTTTATCTTATGTAAATTATGGTTATTATTAACTGTACATTTCTTGAAAACATTCATGTCCTTAATCTTGACCTAAATACCTTCAAAACATGACCATGCAACCCCCATAATAAGACCAGGGTTCACTGCTAATCCTATGAGTATTTTTCACATAAACAAATTAAGGTCTCATTTGTAGTGGAGAAGATCCTTTGAGTCCAACCCTAGACTTTACACAAAAAAAAATGCTTTATATTTATAGCAGTGAAACAGTTATCAGCACAGTCTGAATCCTAACTTCTACCTAAACTATTTCATCTTAATGACCTTGGTTTCCCTATCGATAAACCATAGACAATTGCCTACTCGTGAAGGTGCCTAATTCCCTGCTCAGTGCCACTCATGCAGTTGCTACCATTAATAATCCCCATCCTCAGATAAGGGTAAGTGATAGTTTGAGTAAGTATAAGTGATTAGTGTGAGCAATCTAAGTGATCTGAAGGGATCACTTATATTTTCTTATCATTACTACTTCTTTATAGAGTGAGAGCTTTTTGCCATGCAGATGTTTACAAATTGGTGAAGACGAGAGACTGCTCAATAATTCAAAAAAAATTCTTTAATTTTTTTTTTTGGTTTTTGGGTCACACCCGGTGGTGCTCAGGGGTTACTCCTGGCTGTGTGCTCAGAAATAGCTCCTGGCAGGCACGGGGTACCATATGGGACACCGGGATTCGAACCAACCACTTTTGGTCCTGGATCGGCTGCTTGCAAGGCAAACACCACTGTGCTATCTCTCCGGGCCCAAAAAATTTTTAACATATTTTTCTTAAGTATATCTTTTGGTATCCACAACAAAACATTATAGTGTTATCACAGTCTCTAAAAGAAGAAACGGAAGTTGAGTAATCACAATCGATGTCTCCTTTTCTTCAATAAGCATCTCAAATACAACATATAATAATATTATCAACATACATATATATGCCTTCCTTTTATCCTTAATTATGGTCACTTCCACTATGGATGCATTGATATTTTTACCTTTCTTCTATTTATTTATAATATAATTACAGTTTTCCTTTGAAACTTCCACTTGCTTATTATCAGTCCATGTGACTGATATCATAAGATAAAACACTGCCCAGATCCAGAATTAAGCCTGCATACCAGATTTGGTTAGTGAGAAAACACATATACAAACACACATAAACACACACACACATATGCACACACACACTGTTTGAAGGACTGGCGTGTAAACAAGCCTTGCTATTACTGAATGCCCATCAGCCTTTCTAAGGTTATTCCAATTCTATATGAAAAGCCCTAAGTGTTAAAAGGGAAAAGAGCCTACTTTTAAAGAAATCATCACAGAGAAGAAACAGACACACTTTTGAAAATAAAGCATATTTTTCTATCATCACTAAGGGGCCCTGAAAACTTCAGGTATGGTTTAACTATACCTGAAGAAGAAATTATACCTTCTAAACTTTTCATTTAGATGAGCAATAAAATTTCTTTATCTCATGTCAAAATTGTTGTGCTTCCAATAACTGGTCTTCTCCTTAATGCATTCAAGAATATGAGCCTGTACCTCTTGAATATATTGCACTGCACTGTTATGGCCAGTTTCAGTGCATGTGTTGTAGATAGGACCCCTTGAAGAAAATTTTAGTGTCCATAGTTCTACTTTGATTACTCTGATACATTTCGCTGAGTTTAGATTATTAATAACAAGCATGCCTTACCCAACCCTTTCTCTTTCTTCCTGTGCTTGACTGAGTGAAATAGCTCAGGTGTCAGCCCTGCTAATGAAAACATGCTTAGTTACTTTACTTAGATATCATCATGCTCCTCATGGAAGGGATCCAAAAGGTTACCAAGTCTATAGACTGTCTGGTTTCAAAGATGCTTATTCCTTCATATACCCAGTGAAAAGTATTATAAGGTTGAAATCTCTAAGAGAGGAGAAATATATTTTTTCAAAATGCAAGGTACTGATTGACTGCTTTGCATTCACTTCTATTGGCTGGTTTTCTAAGATTATTTTCCAACAAATTAAATAAATTGGTTTATTTGAAAGCAGAATTCTGACAGGAAATGGTTACCCAAGAAGTCAAGTTTCCCATCAGATTTAGGAAGTCATGGCTGAAGTTGGAATTGGGAAATACAGTGAAATTAACAGACTCCTCTTACAATATTGTTCAGTGGGAACTTTTAGAGAAACGGAGTACAGCAGAGATCAGGCAACAGAAGAACTTCAAGCCTGTATCTGGCTCAGAAATTTAGAGGGGAAAAAGCTCATGTATTTCTCAGGGCTGGAGTGATAGCATAGTGGTAGGGCACTTGCCTTGCATGCTGCTGACCCAGGAGGGACAGCGGTTCGATCCCCTGGTGTCCCACATGGTCCCCCAAGTCAGGAGCGATTTTTGAGCACATAGCCAGGAGTAATCCCTGAGTATCAGCAGGTGTGGCCCAAAACAAAAACAAAGTTCATGCATTCCTGAAAAAAATCAAGGGCTTAAGTCTGGGCTGAACAAAAACTCAATAAATTTGGGCAAATAAACATTTGTATTTGTCTTATGTTTTTATGTTGATAAATTCCCCCTGTCTTCAGCCAAATGAGAGTAATAATGCCTTGTATTATTGTTATGGGATTAAATAATTTGAACTTCTACATGTATAAATATTGAGGAGATTTCTTTGCATGCAGAAATGTTCAATAAACATTAACTGCTATTAGAACAAATCATAATCACCACAGAATCAATATAGGGAAATACTTCTCAAATAAGGCCATTTGAAAGAGTTCAAGAATAACACGATACACTTAGCGTTATAGAATTTTAGGAAGCTGTTTCTAGAAAAGTTGGACAGGGCTGAAGAAGGCAAAACAAACAGGTGATCAGGGAAACAGTACAGTGGGTAAGGCACAAGTCTTACATGCTCCAAGCACCAAAAATATCCCTTGAGCCAGCAGACCTCTGAGCACTGTCAGGTATGGCCATGGAGTGCACTAAGCACCTCTGGAATGAATCTAGTGAGCTTTAGCTCTGCAGAGCCCAAGCAGCACCTGCTGGTCTGATTAGCTAAATATCAGCAAGAATGGAGCCCTCTGGACTCCTGAGAACTGCTTGGGAGGCAAAAGAAAAGGAGAGAAGCTTGTTTTTATCAGTCAATTCAATAATCAGTGAAACCCTCAATTGTGTTAGGAAAAGATTCTTAGCAAGATAAGCTCAGTTCTCTGTCCTAAATTTATTTTACTTCGCTTTAGTTGTATAGTAATGAATCTTTTGGAAAACACTAAAATGTGTCTTGGTTGTGATAAAGGAAAAGAATCTTCGCACATAAGACATAAGATAAAGGGGCGAGTATACACAGAATACACAACAATGCACCCACAGTTGTCAAGTATAAGGGTGGCATTGAGATGTGAGAGAAAGGGAATGAGAGCACTGGTGCCCGAGATGTCCTCATGGAACGAATTTTCTGTTACTTGAAATATCTCCTTTTCAGGACACTGGAGTGAGACAGTCATAGGTCATCAAATGCTAATAATGCTGTTTTCTTCTTAAAAGTCTAAAAAAGAAACCCTGAGTCAGAGGTGAAGTTTGGGATTTTACACAGAAGTCAGTTGAAGATTTCTTTTAAAGACTTCTTGTTTAAGTCCAAGAGTCCTTGTCCAATCAAATTGCTTTCCAATCAGCCTTTTAATTTAGAAAGGGAGGAGAGAACTTGATGTTGACATTAATAGTAACTAGCTTGTAGACTTTGCCAAAAACTGGCACAACACAATCCTTAAATTGGAACCTTTTATAAGGGCCACGATACTATCTGTATTAAAATATTAGCAACTATATTATAGTACTCACATAATTTCCACGAATTAAATGAGTTCTATAATGTGTCTGAAAGAATGCCATGAGAGTTTTCTTTTGAGAAGATATTACACACATTAACTATCAGTTGTTCCTTTGCTACCAAATACATTTTTGCATTATGCAGTGGTCCTCAAACTATGGCTCGCGGGCCACATATTGTATTTGTATCTGTTTTGTTTCTTCATTGCAAAATAAGATATATGCAGTGTGCATAAGAATTCGTACATAAGTTTTGTTTTTACTATAGTCAGACCCTCCAATGGTCTGAGGGACAGTGCACTGGCGCCCTGTTTAAAAAGTTTGAGGACCCTTACAGGTAGTCTGCATATAGGTAAGTTCAAACCAGCATATAGTGGGAAATGACACCCACTCCATAACTCGATTTGATTTGAGAAGCATTTGAAGCTGTACCGCTTTCAAATATGAAATCTTGACCTCACTATTTGGATACATTATTTAATCCTTTTTCCTACAACTCCCGCCTTCATACCTGTCTGCACTTCCCTCAGTCCTTATTCTATTGCTCGACTAGCCATCTTTGCTTTATGCCTTTCGTTTTAAACAAATGTATCTTCTCCAGTCCTTTTATATCCCCTGGGAAAGAGGTAAGGAAAAAATAATCTTCAAATTTCATTAAATGGTTCACAGGCCATTCTTTTTCCCCTTCTCAGTAGAACCAGCCTGCGTGATTTAAACGCTCCTAATGAAAGATTTTCCCAGCTCTGTTAATTAGTGTCGATTGCAATGGTAGTTTCTGTTTCAAATCCATTCTTGTTCGCCACTTTACCCTTACATGATTCTAGAAAAGACTGCAGCAGGCAAGAAGTAACCTCTAATAAATAATCCCCAGGCAAACGGTGTAGATGAATTCCTAAGGACCTCACTGAGGTCTGATTATTAATCTCATGATGAACAGTGTACTCACCAAAAGGTGAGAAACAGGCATGTCATGAAGAAACTGATACAAAATGTCAACATGTAGGACATGATGAGGCATAAAAATGTGTTAAAAGCGCATGTATGGGCGTATCAAAGCAGTTATCAAGGTCTCTAGTTACAAATTGTTATGCTAGGATTATTGAAAATGCAATCAGTACACAAGTACACAAGTGATTCTCATTCACAGGGATTCGGCCAATGGAAGGAAGGAAGGAAGGAAGGAAGGAAGGAAGGAAGGAAGGAAGGAAGGAAGGAAGGAAGGAAGGAAGGAAGGAAGGAAGGAAGGGAGGGAGGGAGGGAGGGAGGGAGGGAGGGAGGGAGGGAGGGAGGGAGGGAGGAAGGGAGGAAGGGAGGAAGGGAGGGAGGAGGAAGGAAGGAAGGAAGGAAGGAAGGAAGGAAGGAAGGAAGGAAGGAAGGAAGGAAGGAAGGAAGGAAGGAAGGAAGGAAGGAAGGAAGGGAGGGAGGGAGGGAGGAAGGAAGGAAGGAAGGAAGGGAGGAAAGGAAGGAAGGAAGGAAGGAAGGAAGGAAGGAAGGAAGGAAGGAAGGAAGGAAGGAAGGAAGGAAGGAAGGAAGGAAGGAAGGGAGGAAAGGAGGAAGGGAAGAAGGGAGGAAGGAAGGGAGGGAGGGAGGGAGGGAGGGAGGGAGGGAGGGAGGGAAGGAGGGAGGGAAGGAAGGAAGGAAGGAAGGAAGGAAGGAAGGAAGGAAGGAAAGAAAGAAAGAAAGAAAGAAAGAAAGAAAGAAAGAAAGAAAGAAAGAAAGAAAGAAAGAAAGAAAGAAAGAAAGAAAGAAAGAAAGAAAGAAAGAAAGAAAGAAAGAAAGAAAGAAAGAAAGAAAGAAAGAAGGAAGGAAGGAAGGAAGGAAGGAAGGAAGGAAGGAAGGAAGGAAGGAAGGAAGGAAGGAAGGAAGGAAAGAAAGAAAGAAAGAAAGAAAGAAAGAAAGAAAGAAAGAAAGAAAGAAAGAAAGAAAGAAAGAAAGAAAGAAAGAAAGAAAGAAAGAAAGAAAGAAGAAAGAGAAGAAGAAAGAAAGAAACTTTTGCCACAGTTTTTCCATCTGAAAAATAAAGCTATCCATCACCTGATAGATTACAACATTAAATACTATACTTTAAAATCATTACATAGGAGATTTCAAAGCAGAGTTTGTCATTAGGCATGTGATTGGTAATCCTCCAATAGCCTGAAAATGATGTTCAGAGAAAAAACGAAAACTATCCAAAGAATTAAAATGATAATGGCTGGAATTCAAATATTTCCAGTGCTCCAGATATTTCCCACTGGTTATACAGCGTGTGTTCTCTAATATGTAAATGCCAGCTAAGTAAATGTGTATGATGATGAGAAAAGTCTATGATACTAAAGGTGGGTCAGTATGACTTATTTTTTAAATACAGACTGAAGATTTACCAACAAAGATTCTCTTCATTCAAGCACCCTTACTCACCAACTTGTAGTAGTCTTACACCCATTACTGAGTGTAAATGTCATTTCTGTCCACTGCCCAATGTCCTGCTCTGGGTCAGCTCCTTCTGATATATGTTCTTAATGATTCTGAACTTTTTGTTGCTTAATCACAACTGTTTTTAAATATTTCCTATGTACTCTTTGTTAAAGACTCCCATTTCTGTGGCCAGAGTGATAGCACAACAGGTAGGACATTTGTCTTTCACCTAGCTGACCTCAGTGTGATCTCCAGCATCCCGGAGATCCTCCAAGCATGTCAGAGAGTCAGGAATAACCCCTGAATGCTACTGGGTGTGGCCCAAATAAAAAAAAAATAAAGACTTCCATTACTTCTGGGAAAATGTAAGTCTCATGAACACAGGGACCAGTTCTGTCTTTGTTGACTAAATTACCCCATATCCTATATTTTGTCTACTTATTTGTTTTAGGGTTATTGACCCAATCTGAATATCCTTGGAACTTATCTCTGGCCCTGTGCTCAGGAATACATTTTATGAGTGCACTTGGGACCATATGTGGTGCACTTTATTGAACTGGGTCAGTAACATGCAAGGCAAGTACCTTAATCCCTTATTATTGCCTATATTATATGCTCTCTTGTCAAGATAAAGTATTTGGATTAGAGTTCTTTTTTTTTGTTTGTTTGTTTGGTTTTGGTTTTGGGTCGCACTGACAGCGCTCAGGGGTTACTCCTGGCTCCGTGCTCAGAAATCGCTCCTGGCAGGCTCAGTGGACCACATGGGATGCCGGGATTCTAACCACCAACATTCTGCATGCAAGGTAAATAAATGCCTTACCTCCAAGCTATCTCTCCAGCCCCATGGATTAGAGTTCTAAGAAATACTTGATAGATAAAAGAATGAACAGACTTTTGATCCAAGAATGATAGTTTTAGGTGCATATAATATATAATTGAGTGGGCCTTTAGGCACAACAAACTGGCAATAGCAAAATGACCTTGTTATCAGTGGACACAAAGTAAAAGTTAAAAGCTAAATTACTATCTTTCAATATATAGATAGGATCACCTGATGTATTTAACATTATTTCTCTTTTAGACATAGTAGAATTCAGATACTCTGTATAATTTGGTGAGGCAGATAGATTTTATGCTGTTTCATGACTGACAAACCAAGAAACATATATTAAAATTTATATTCATAAAGTTTCCTCGGATCGAAAAGAAGTCCATGTCCCCAAGTTCTAATTTTAAATAGAAGTAGATTAAAGGGCATAGTAAAGTGAACATAATAGTAATACAATGAGTTTATAAATATGGTTTTTGTGTTTCCTTCTACGTGTCCAATTTCAAGCTCAAATTCTAATTCTCAGTTTATTATACCAATTTGGGTTTGGGGAATTTTTTAATCAACTCTTCATCAGGTAACAAATATATTAACAACCAGAGGTAGCACTATTTTCATTTAAGTCAATGTTTCCTAACAAACATTAACCTTCTTTATATTCTACCAAGCCAGCCAACTTCACTCTACAAACTGAGAGAAGATCAAGGACTCTCAAGGATTCCAAGTAACCCAGTTTAAAACATCACTGATACATGCAAAGATTTGGTGTGCTTTTTTCAACACTATGCATCTGCTTCAAATTGTCAATAGTCAAACCGAGCTCTCCTACACCAGGTCATAATACAATACTTTCACAGCAATGACTCTCTCTAACATGTAAATTTCTGAGTTGATCCATCATTAAATTGTCACTTTGTATCCTAAATTAGGTCTTCTCATAATTTGAATAGATCCAAAATAAAAAATGGGGGTGCTAATTTTCCATTTTAGGTAATGCATGGATTTCTGTAATTCCCACATGATGACTGATTTCAAGGGGAAATCCCTAATAAACATCATTGAAAGCATAAGAGCTATCTAGCTAACAGAGACTCTCAGCCTCATGGAATACATACTGATCATGACTGTGACTTCGTTTACTTGCTCTATTTAAAAATATATACTACACTATACAATATGTCTTGGTAGCCCTGAAACCCTGCATTTGTTCTTTCAGTAATGGCATCCTCTGTTCACCATGTGTTTGCCATGTACCGGCAGGATACAAAGATCAAGATGACCAACTGCATGCCTTCCTGAGATTTGCAGTCTTATCTTGGAGAAATACTGATTTAAATAAAATTTTAAAACATGTAGTAGAAATCATGAATAAATTAACAGTGTGCAAGCACAGACCATGACAGATTCTACAAACTTGATCAAATTAAGGAATATTATCAATATAAAAAAAAAAGCCAAAGAAACTAATAGGTACTACAAATAGATTCCACTCAAAAACTAACCTCCTGGAACTGAGAAAAGTCTAGAGGTTCAGGGTGATGCTTATTTTTGGATACTTAGAAGGAGACACAAAAACTATATTTATAAACCTATTGTAATACTATTATGTTCAATTTACCATTTCTTTTATTTTTGTTTGTTTGTTTTTGGTTTTGAGGCCACACCTAGTAACACTCAGGTGATGCTCAAGTTGGTTACTCCTGACTCACTCTCAGAAGTCACTCTTGGCTTGGGGACCATATGGGACACCAGGGGTTCGAACGGCAGTCCGTTCTAGGTCAGTGGCGCTCAAGGCAAACGCCCTACCGCTGCACCACCGCTCTGGCCCCTTTACCATGTCTTTTAATCTACCCAAGTAGGCTATCACAGAGATAGCAAGTTGTAAGACAGTTTCAATTGAAGAAAAATTAATTCACTTGGCAAAAAAAAGTAACAGATTCATGAAATTGAGAGTTTAATGTAAATTAAAGTTAGGGCATCTGATTTCAAATGCTAAAACTAGTAAAGAGCTTAAAATAGCCTTCTTGGGAGGCGAAAACAACCATTAGGATAAGCAAATAAAAGTTAAGAATGCAGTTCAGAAGAGTATCTATAAAAAAGTAAGAGCTGATCTTTCTATCCATTTTTACCTCTCCATCCATTATTAAATCAATCATTGAATAAGTGTTATCCATAGTTTGTCTCACTTCTACCTTTGAAAAATAATTGATTACAGGGGTCGGAGTGGTGGCACAAGCAGTAAGATGTCTGCCTTGCCTGCACTAGCCTAGGTCCCAGATGATCCTCCAAATAAGGAGCAATTTCTGAATGCATAGATAGGAGTAACCCCTGAGCATCACCGGGTGTGGCCCCAAAACAAAAACAATACATAATTTTGAACAAACTTTTTTTATTAATTCTTTTTGTTTTAGGCTAGATTTCTTCTGAGGAGGACCTAAAAAAGGGTTTAGATAAGGAGGAAGAAATTTCAACCTACAACATTTTAGAATACTCTTTCTCAGTTTGTGCAACTTCCTCAAACTTCAAGTTTTGTGTACAAATGTTTCTGACCCACTGCCTGTCTTTAATTGTTCTACTGGAATCACTCCAGACTGAATATTATGTCAAATTCTTTTGAATATATCATCAATAGAAGGCGTGAAGCAGGATGGTAAAGGTAGAGAGTCAGTGGAATGTCTCAAAAATGTTGATCTGTGATCTGATCCATAGTAGGACTAGTGTAAAGTTTAAATTGCACTGCACAATGGTCTATGGGGATTAGATTTTGTACCCCTTTAATCAACAAGTTATTAATTGATTGCCTTTGAGAAGGCCAGGTATATGCTATTAGCTGCCATTGTAAGGATTTAAGTGTGATTGCATTTAGAGAGGGCCTGAACAGGACCCTGATTACACCTATTTCATCACTTTTAAGAAGATAGAGTAAAGAAATCTAGTTGTATAGGAATTGCCAGTTTTTCTGGTGCAAGTACTCCTACTATGGTTAATTTCAAGTCCCCATCATGACCAATAAAAATGGAGTCATTATCACTGTCACTTTACTGGTTTTTTTTTTTTTAAACTGAACTCTGATCTGTAAGCCTGTAAATCTGATTTAGGTCATTCAACAACAGGGTGAAAGAAGAGGATCAAGGACTCTCAAGGATTCCAAGGAACCCAGTTTTAAACATCACTGACAAATGCAAAGATTTGGTGGGCATTTTTGAACACTATGTATCTGCTTCTGTGCCTGGAAGACACAACATTTACAAAAGAGATTCAACTTTTTAAGGTGACAGATGCGTTTTCTTCAGTTTTGCATTTTAGCTACCTTCTAGCTTTCCCCCTAGTGCTTCCACCATTCAAGTATTAACTAGCAGGTTTTTTTTTATAAAGCAAAAGCACATCTATAGCAGAACCTACAAAGCAGTTTGAAGCTAAATATGAGCTAAATCTGAATCACTGTCTGTTTTTATAGTTTCATTTGAATAGTCCTATGTTTGCTTTCACATAAGGCTGAATTGAGTAGTGGTGATGGAGTCTGTAAGACAGAATATATTTAGTATCTGACCTTTACAAGAAAAATTTGCAGTGCCCTATGGTGCGTATGCCAGGAGGTATGGAATCAGACGGCCCAAGATCACATTCTAGTTTCTCTCTACAGTTGATTGATATAAGCTCCATCTGCAGTGTGCTGGAGTCAGCCAGAGCTAATTGTGCACATCTCTTGCCAATCTACCTCCCAAAAAGCACCTGCGTGCACATCCATATGAAACTTATTTTCTTCTACAACTCTCGCTTCAAGAGAATTTGAAAATTGTAGGTTGTGATTACCCGACACATGACAATAAAAGAAGACTGTGTTAAGTTGTAGTTTTCAACATTCAACATGCAAAAAATTAAAAAAAAATTTGTATAAGAAGAACTGAAGAGAATCTGTCCCATAGGCATCAGAAATCTCCATGACAAATGTGGTTCCAAGTATAGATTTACTGGAAAACAAAACATCAATGCTGTCTTCTCTTCCCTCAACAAACACACACACTTAGGATGAAATTACTAATAGTGATTACAAATTTATAACTGTAGCCTAGATGATAAGAAGAAGCATATGGGACACAGGGAATGAATAGGCCAATAAAAACTTGGATTAAGGAATATAGGGAGTGGTATACGTCCTGTAGAAGAAAGAACAAATTAGATCCACAGTAGGCTGATCATTGCTAAGGAAAAAACACAAGAGGAATGCTGAGAAAATATCTTAAATAGATCAATTAAATAGATCATTAAATATCTTAAATAGATCATAAGAGAACCACTTCTTTGTGATGTTCATACTATTAGTCATGGAAGAAAAGCAATATATATATATATATATATATTATGTGTGTAAGTAATACTAGATTTGTTAAAAAAAAATATACAGTACTCAGGACCTGAGAGATAGCACAGTATTTGCTTTGCATGCAACTGACCCAGGACAGATGTGGATTTGATCCAGGCATCCCATATGGCCCCCAAGCCAGGAGCAATTTCTGAGCACAGAGCCAGGAGTAACCCATGAGTGTCTCTGGGTGTGGCACCCCCCAAAATAATTAAAACAAGCAAAAAATACTACACAGTATTTTAATTGATTTGTAATCAATTATTTTTATGGATAAATATAAGTTGCCTAATCAATAGAAATTAATTTTTTATTTTAAATATGTGTTCTAATATATACTACTTATGTGTTATTCTTATTTAAAATAATGTAATTTTCTTGATTCCATTTCATAACAAAAATACACAACTGGAACTTCTGTGTGTATTTCTTCTAATAATTCTAACCCCTTCCTCTTTTATCAAACTAAAGGTTATGATAACTTTAAATATCAGGTAGCTTTATTATATGCGTACCTGAAATCATTTCAAGTTCACACTCAAACATTCATTTATAGTTACCAGATATTGATGCAATTGTTTACAAATATTTTTCAAAGACTATTAATCAAAATTAGAGAGTAAACAAAAAATCTTAGACATTTATTTCCTAAAGGATAGAAAGAAGAAAAACAGTTATCCTTCCTTGATGCTTAATTCACCTTATAATTCGAGTGAGTTTTCATTTTTAAAACGAGATTAATCGTACAGTCCTTTAGAAAGTTCCAGCCTTCTAGAGCAGCAGCTAATTGGAAATACTTTTAACAATGGTGAGTCAATGGCAGAGTTAATGAAATTAAGTTCCCTTAATTTCTCTCAAATTTTCCCCAAACAAGAACTATAATGTGCAAAATGTAGTATAAATACATGGCTGGCTTTCAGGACTTGAGCCACCTCTGATTTGCCACTGCCTCTTAACAATATATTTGTATTTTGCAAAATGTATAATTTTTTTAGCCCCCGAACAAATATATTTACATAACTGTGTCTAACGAGAAATTACATTTAACTTCTCAGAAATGACAATAACTAAAACCTGAACTGCCAATTCCACTTCATTAGTGTGGTAGAAATGCATTCCAAATGTTAATAAAAATTCCAACATGCTGATAAATTAGAGCTTCTAAGGAGCATGTGACACCTTGGTTAATATATTCAACCTCAATTATATTTCTCTTCAGCACCCTGTTATCTGGAACCTTTGCTGGCAATCAGAGGTGCTGTTTTTCAGCGGCCAATTTTCTAGATAATGTAGCTTATCAACACTGTGGGTAAACTTGCCAATGGAATCAGGCTGCACTGAACCACACACACGCTAATTGCATCCCTTTTTTATGCATATTTACAGACTGTCACTTCAAAGAAATCAGTGGCCCATTGAGGCACCCAGTTAGCTGGAAGAATTGCCTCTTGCAAATGAAAATTAGCAAACAAGCTAGTGATAAATATGAAATGAACAAAGTATAAAAATGCTGTTTTGTTCCAAAACTTCCATGTCATCCCAATTTATACTCCCCAATAGAAGTTTTGAACATAGGACCTGCCTTTTGTTTCAGATGAAGACAGAAAAATGTTTCCTTAAACCCACTAAGTAAAAGCCTATTAGCTTTTCCCTCTTCTCCCACGCCACCCCCACCCCAAATTTCTATTCACATAAACAGGTTATTAAATCCCATATTAGATTTACTGTGGAGTTTGAATAGACAAATGACATGTTAACACTTCAGAAACAATTAACCCTGGGAACTTAATTAAGTTCTTCTGACTTTAAGGAAGAACATTTCAAAATAATGTTTCTAGACTCTCTGAGTTTGCTCAAGAATAGCAATGCTTTCCCTCTCTAAAGTATTCATAAGTTCTACTTAAAAGCAGAAAGCTTTTTCCTGGCTATATATGGATAAAGTTATAGTGTTATGAGCCTGCTATAATCCGACTAACTCTGGGTGAATACAGGTACCAAAAGATAGCAACATTTTTTTTTCAAAAGTCTCGAACACTGTACATACATAAAAAGAAATGATTCTATGATTACATCCTGGAAGTTTCAAACAAACAAAAGGGTTTCAGATATAAATTGTATATTCCCCTGAATCCTTTCCCTGCTTTTTAGAAAAACATTTTGAAATATTTCAGTGCTACAACAATGCATTTAAGGCAATATTAGTTTTTGGAAAGCATGTCATTTTTACATAAGCAGGTCATTTTAATCCAATTTAAAATAAACCACATACCAATTAAACTATAAATACTTTGGGAGGTTTTATGCCAAACTAAAGTTTGAGCAAGTTGGAGTGGCAAAACTCAACAAATAAATGGCACTTAAAGTCTTAGCTTACAGCTAAGGGTCAATGATACTTTATTTGGTTTGGAGGACGGAGTATGATTCCTGCTTTATGTCACAGTTTTAACAGACTCCTAAATTCCTCATCTCTAACATTAGATATACAATGTCATCTGAGAGTTTCTGTTTTTTTTTAACAGAAGACAAGCAACAACATAAATATTGATATGAACACGGGCAAAACATTGCTATTTTAAGAAACACACTACACCTACAGGCAGAATGTTTGTTTCTTTCATGAGAAAAAGCAATGTTCTTTAGTAAATTACCACTCAGCTGTGTGCACTGATTTAGACAATTGTTTTATATCACTTTCCAAAGTGACATGCAATTGCGGATTTATATGTCTGCCTGACTGCCTTAACTGGGAACTCCTTAAAGACAGAACCTCAATTTTCTAAAAAATGAAGAAGACATAGACTCTATCACTACAGAGCTGATGTGAGGCTCAAAGAGATGATACTTAGACTAGAGAGAACAAAGAACTGCTGGATGCAAGGAAGGAGTCTGGTGTGCTCTGCCCAGGAAGCCTAAGCAAAGAAATCACTACAGTCAATAACATTGCAACACGATGTTAAAAGACAAGAAAGAATTCAATCCTGCGGAGAACAGCATTTCACACGCGAAACTATAAACAGATAAAGAAGGCAAAGGCATACATTCTAACTTCTTAAAAGAGAGATTTTTTTAATGATACTAACTAAAGATTAAATTAGTGGGAGTGGAGTTTGGACGGAGAGGATGCAGGAGTCATCACACTACATCTAAAAGAGAGAGAGATAAATAAATGTAAGTTCTCTATGTGACTATGCTCCATCATCTTTACTTTTTTATATATGTCTACTCCAAGAAAGACAAAACTGCAGGGAAGGCTGTGTGAGCACTTCTGAAATAAAAAAAATATTCATGCAGATTGATCAAAAGCTGACACTATTAGTAAAATAAAAAGTATAGCAATTTTAATGTTTACAGTTCACCTGTAGTGCTACCAAATTACATGACCTCATATCTACACAGTATTCACCCCAATATAGGATTTGACTATAATTCAGGAATACTGATTTTATAAGACACAAGAAAATCCTCCTCCATTACTCTCTATGAACACACTGCAGGATGTATCTCAATCACTTGAATCAAAGCAAATATTAATAAATTTCCCTGTCTCCTAAAAGGGCTAATTAAAATTTGGCTCAGTCTTCAGTCCTCAAACTGTTCAAAGAAAAAAATACATCAGTTGTGTCTGTGACAGAGTCATTAAAGGTTTAATCTGAAAACCTAGTTCATTGGAAATAGTTTTTAACATTTAGTGAGTAAGCACAAAAAAAGTAAGTAGCAAGAGATAATGTGTTACATAAATTGTTTTGAAAGGAAAAATTCCAATTCATTAGTACATCATTCACTATTATTTTAGCTTGTTTGAAATATTGGCATTGCTCCTAGAAAATAATAGGGAAAACAATAATAGTAATAATAGCGGAGTAGCAGCTAACAATTTTAGCATGCTCACTCTCTGCCAGGAACTGAGCCAGGAATTTTACTTTCAGTATGACATCTAATCTAATCCTTAGAATATTCCTTTGAAGTAAGTATTTTAGCGACCCCCCTCCCATTTTATAAAAGAAGAAACTGAGGCAATTTCCCTTGGCAAAGCTTGTAAACCTGTAAATTGTGGAGCCAGGAATCTAGTCTGGAATCCACCTTTCCAAGCATTCTGCTGTAACAACCATAATATGCTGCCTTCCTCCTAAGTAATGTCAGACAGTCTCTTTTTTTAAACGCTAGCTTGGCAGAGTTCTGTTTGTAAAGGAAAGCTCAAGAGGGAAGGAGAAGAGGGGGTTGAGGGAGGGAGGAAAAAAAGGAAAAAAGAAAGAGTGAGAGGGGGCAGACAGACAAAAGCCAGCTCTGGTTAAAAAATATATGTGTGTGTATATATACACATATATATATATTTCTGGATGCTTCTATAACTTTATTTCTCATTCCTCTCACATAATTGCAACATTTCCCCCCTATTTGATATATTACAAGCTCCAGGAGATCATGAACTATAACCAGACCATCTATATATACCCTATAGCCCGTAGTAACCTGGAGAGTGTTGAGCTCTCAATCAACAAATAAACTATTATTTTTTTTCTCCTCATAGCTTAAATAGTTCAATGTTAGCTAGCTGCTTTTGTGTTCTATGTGACTCAAATAAATATATTCCTATATCAAAGTCATAAGGATAGAAGAGTGTCATTATAGAGAACACATGGAATTGCAAATCGTATGATTTTAAGTAAAACCCTTTTTACTTGCCAATAGAGTATTATCCTAAGTGGGACCATACTCTAAATCTGTTCTAATTTTTCATTCATCCCTAACTAGACACTAGAAAATTTTTTTTGTGAAAAATGATATATCCTTTGTGTTCTAGCAATTTTTTAAATTTCCTATAAGGCAGAGTGTACCTGAACATTTTACAGAGGTCAAAGATAATTTTACCAATTTTTCTAACTAATGAACATTTATACTTACCTTAATTAAGAATAATTTTAATAGAGCTGAGCACACTATCAATCTATAAATTATAGGTTTAAATATGCAATTATTTGCTGAACATTCAAATTTGTGGAAATATATGCCATCAGTAAATATAATCTAGCAGTTGATTCACTTGCTTATTTTGCTTATGCTTCATGAGACATCTGTTTTATGTGGAGACCTTTATTAAGGATTCTTGTTTGTTTTTACTATGCTATTTTTCTCTTTTCCCCAGCCTTTTGATTTTTTTATTAAAGATAAAATAATTATATTTATTCTCACTTTCCCCCTTGTCTGACTGATCAGAAAAAAAATCTGTCTTTCTGTAAAAGTTATAAATAGGACCCATAGAATGAAGGTTGAGCACAAAATAAACTCCCACCCTGAGAAAAAAAAATAGTGTTGTTTGAAGAAGATGGTTTTGGAAAGTTCACCAAGCTCTGGTTGGAATAAACAGAACTGAAACTAACTTGGAAGCAAAAATATTCTCAGAGCAAGAAGCCAAGCTGGTAGGAAGAGCAAAACAGTATGTCCTGAACATTTATTTGTTTTCCTTTCAAGGATTAAGAACACCTTAGTCCTCACTGATTGTTTTGATTTTCTAAGGCCATTTGAAGCTATGCTAATATTTAAAGAGTTTACTTAATATTTAAAAGAGAGAGGAAGTACCTTCAACAATTTTTTTAAATTAGGTAAGTTTGTTCTGAATATTTTTGACACATATCATCCTAAAATTGCCATTTCTACAAGTGTCTCAATTACAGATAGTAGAATGTAGCTGTTTAAACACCTATATATTTGCCTGTGAAGAAGGAGGGGGGAAAAGCCAGTGTTGTCTATTAAGTGTCAGAAGACCTTTGCTTTAACTATAGAGAACTTGGATAGAACTAGAGAAATGACCAGTCAGAAAGGAAATGTTAAAAGCTACCCTTCAAGGAATTGGAAAACCTATTATCAATTGCTAAAACTTTTTTTTTAAAAAATCCTTGAGTATCCATAGCATGATCACATCTCTTTGTTTAGGAAAGATTGTTCACCATTAATAACTAAAAACCAAATAACTATAGATATAAACTGTTTATTAGGAGTCACGGTGCCTAAATTAAAAAATTCAAAAGAGCTCTCAATATTGAAGCAATATATATTTACAGAAAACACAATACAAGTTATCTTTATACCATGCCTCTTAGCCACAACGTCAGCATTTTGGGTGCTGCTAGCTGTCACTGTGTGTGAAAACCTAGGCAAAGTAGGGCAGAAAAGCACCTCAGCATAACTTTTCTGGAGAAAAAATGTGTAGAAAAATATACACTGTATATGCAAACACAGACAACCTTTAACTTATTTCTCTCGGTTCATAGGACATGATGAGAATTAATTAGCACATTCCTAAACCATTAGCCCAAATTTTTCTTCTAATGTGTACATCTACGCATAACTGAATATTCTGTAAAGAAGAGAGACAGAAACTAGAAAGCTGGGGTCAGAGGCAGAAACACAGATGTATGTAGAAAAGTATGTTCTGTGATTGTGTTTTTATGATGCATAATTACAGATGATTTCAATTCAACTCTTTTACTATGAACTACCCTTTTTTTTTGCTCTAAATGCAGTACCTACAAAGCCCCCCCCCAATTCATTTCTTACAGACTTTGAAGATTTAAAATTTTCTCCAAAATGCCACATGTCAGTCAAAAAATAAAATGATTGGCTTTTAAAATTATAATTTAAAGCACATTGACTAGAAGGTACGTTTTCATTAAAATTTAACCCCTTTTTTAAGCTTAGTCTGGGGCTTTGGGGCATTCTGAAAACGTAGGAATTTTTACCTTCATTTCCTTCTGAAAATAAAAAAGCCACAAAACAAAAAATACAGAATTATGATGCATAATAGTGATATAAGGTCATGCCCTTTGATAAACACCACAAGACAATATCAACTGCAATTTTGTTTGAAATACACAGTAAAATCAAGTCTGTTTCTTCCTGTTATAAATGTTTAGAAATTAAATCTAACAAACTAATTTATACATTTATGAGGACTTTTTTTAAAAATAAAATCACTTTATAGTCCTAAGAGAAATCATTGTCTATAAAGTACAATTTTCACACTAATCATTCTTGTTTCATTAAAATATGAACCATTAAATAACTCACGAACATAATAAAGCAATACAATAAAGAAGCATTTTTAAAACTGCTTGTTTTCTACTTTCTTCATGTTAGAATTAAAAGAATTACCTCTAGTTATTTTTACCTCTAGCTTGCACAAATACATATATGTGATAAAACTTCAGAGAACTGGACCAGAGTTACAGTACAGTGAGTAGGGTACTTGCCCTGCATATGACCAGCCAGGTGTGATACCCAGAACCCATAAGACCCCCAAAGCCTACATGTAGTGAACCTTAAATGGAGAGCCAAGACTAAACCCTGAGCACTGCCAATGTAGCCTTTCAAAAAATATCAGACAAATATAGAAAGTGTAATACTAGCTACCAAACAAATATCTGATAACATTCAGACTAAGGTCTTAAAATAATACTTTGTTACAGTCAATTTTTCACTTTTTCCGTGCCCTTTGGTCACATAAAATGATGCTGCTGGGAGTGCTGGGATAAGGGTTTGTAATACTTCTCTGCTTCATTTATTACTTGTGATGCATCTATAGTCATTTAAAATTTTAATTTCTAAATGAACTTTATGGCTTACCTCCCAAAAATTGCCTTGGATTTTTTGCGATACAACAAATGAGTCAAAGGGAGAGATATTAGACAGTATAATATATTTCATTTGCTGGATATAAGAAAATTAAAAGGCATTATTGTAATAATACCCATAGATAATTAGTGATGAGAGACAGGAGGACAAGCCCATCATAGGTCAAAAGAGCAGTGAATGCAGTTAGGGTAAAGAAGGGTCCTCTATGACAATGATAGTTGGAACTGATCACTCTGAACAAAAGAAGAGGTACTGAAAAAGGATAAAGTGGCATGTATTGTACCTTTTAAATAATGATAGAGCAAAGCATAGTGTCAAAATGGAGAAAGAAGAGAGAGAGAAGCAAAATGCTTGCCTCAGAGATGAGGGGAAGAGGGAATATGAAAGGGGAGCTACCGGAAACATTGGAAGCAGGGAAAGTGCACTGGTGAAGAGCGTAGTATACATTCTATGACTGAAACTCAAGTCTGGACAATTTTGTAACCCTGGTGCTTAAATAAAGAATTTATTAGGGCCTAGAGCGGTGGCACAAGCGGTAGGCCATTTACCTTGCACATGTTAGCCTAGGACAGACCTAGATTCAATCCTCCAACATCCTATATGGTTCCGCAAGCCAGGAGCAATTTCTGAGCGCGTAGCCAGGAGTAATCCCTGAGCTTTACCGAGTGTGGCCCAAAAACAAAAACAACAAAGCAAAAAAAAAAAAAAAGAAAAAAAGAAAAGAATTTACTTAAAACGAATTTAAAGAGTATTACTAAAATTCAAATGTGCACCTTTTGGAGAAATTTCTGAAAGGTTCAGAATTACATCCTCAAATTACATCTCTGACCAGAAAGAAATCTGATGTAACTAGTTTGACCTTCCAAGTCCTGACTAAGGCCATGCCACTTTCTCTGACTGCATTTCATATTCCAGTCTCTAGACTTACCTCCTTCCCAAGAAGCACTAATAACCCCACATAGCACATAGGACTAAACAAACTTTGATAGTTAAATGCCAATTTTAACTTCTTGTTCTAACATTCCTTGTACGATCCTAATAAAGCTCAGCCTTTTAGAGCCTTCGTTTGTGAATTTGTAAAATGAGGCTCACAGCTTTATCAACAGCATAGAATAGTTGTGATGAGTAAGTGAAGCAGTATGTGAAAGATCCTTGACAAACTGCCTCATCTATGATGAGTTCTGTAACAGCATCCACTGTGACCTAGGATAACACTTCATATCATAATAGATTGTATATCCTACTCTACCCCTACTATGTATCCCTACTATAGCAGATAAATCAAGGGAAGATAGGCATAGATATAACTGCACAAAATTTTCTTTAAATACTGGCCTTTCTTTTTGTCAACTATATGAATTACCCTTTCTCTCAGCATCAGTTCTTTTTTGGTCTTTGAAAGAGAAAATGGTGTATAGTTGCTGGCACCAGGTAATATCTAGCACCAGACTACTTCATTATATTTACCACATTATGAATATTTTAACTCTATCTTACTGCACTGTGAGACCCTGATAGACAAAAGTCAGGTATTTGTTCATCATACATATAATGTTCAGTGAATGTTGGTGCCAATTATATGTCCTATAAATGTTTATAAAATTATAATTTTTTTAAGAATTTACAACAATAATGAAATCATGAGACCCAAACTTTTATTAACCAAACTTAAAACTGGGTCAGTTATGATGGAAGGCTGTGGGTGGCATGGGAACATTGATGAAGGGAATTGACAATGGTGTTGGGATTGGTGCTAATACATTGAATGTCTAAAATTCAACTATGAATAACTTTGTAAATCACAATTTTTTAAATATAAAGCTTTAGGGAAAAGAATAATGATTGAAAAGCAAAACAAATTAATGGCTTGAACAATTTCATAATAGGCATGAAAAAGATATTATTCCCCAAAACAGGCTGTCAAACATTCTTTTCACAAACGGATTTAAGGAAAGAGAGTTATAACCTTTTTAATCACAGGAGGCATTTTCCAAAAAAATCTTTGCTATGAAAACCCAGGTACAAAAGTGACAAAGTAGGTACAAGTTATACCTATGGGCGATATCACAAATAAATGGCAAAGCCACTCAATGTTAAATAATATTTGAATATTAAATATATATAGTAGACCAGCCTGAGCTGCTACATTGCTTCTTCCTACATTTTTGCTTCATCATTGTAAAGAGATCTCACCATAATCCTGAAGTCATTTATAGAACTGGAATATCAAATTCAGGAAATAGTTGGTTTTCTGTCATGAGTACTTATTGACTGTGACTTGAGAAAACCCCCATACAGATAAATCTAACACTACAATAATTCAATATTTTTCTCCAAAACAAAACCATTAGCATTTTATTAGAAGAAATATTTCATCTCTCGCTCTCTATTTAAACATGCCACAGATGTAGCACACTGTGTGGGTTGTTAGAAAGTCAAAGAACATAATTTCTTGATTAATTGCCATATACAGGATCCAAGTTATGCACAATTTTGGTAGTTAACCCTACCACCTCCCATAAGCAGTTACTGCTAAACCTTCCAAATAAGCACATTTATGATAAATCACTTGGAGCTGTTTAAGTGGATCAGGCCTTAAGTTATTCCTTGGGATAGATCATGTCATTTTCAATGTGCCTGAACTGCAGGAGAGAAATTCCACTGTAAACCTCTGCTGTGGTATCTTCGTTTCCCTTGCAGGCTTCAGAGAGTCTCAGTCAATATTTCTTATCTTATTTTTAAATATCTTGTGGTCTCAGAAATGGTTGGTGATTCAGAAATTACATCAGGAGTCTAAAGATAGACTATGTGCTTACGACTTCAATAAATGCAGGAGTTCTATAACAGGAAAAGAAAATGCCTGTTGGTTTTAAGGCTTTGGGGAATAACAGGGCTATTCTTAGTTTGGCCAGTTTGAGATTTTCTCTCCAAATATGTTACCTCTTCTCAATCATCTATCCTTTTTAAACTGAGAACATGAATATAAATAGCAGGGGTGATCTATAGCTACAATTTTATAAACCTTTTCCCCATCACAAATTGTTTTATGTCAAAGTTTCAATATTGGTTATTTCACCAGTAGATTTCAGATTCTCTCAAGAGATTAGGGCTGGATGCAACAAAGTTAAAGTAAAATACCAAAGCCAAAGTCTCATGTTGGTATGGGCACTCCTATTGTCATTTTGCTTCAGTGAGTTACTTACTAAATCCTTATTTTTAGGTCTAAAATTGATGTAATAAAAATCCTTTGCAGGTGAACCTATGTTTTTTCCCCTTCCTGTATAAACTCATCTATAAAAAGCATCTTATCTTAAACAACATTAAGCCCTCCAATACACTGATGGTAAAAACCTGTTCCTCTCACCTCTAAGGCCAATTAGATGTCTCTTCAAATATTTCCTCTGAAAGTTTATCTTCTTCCACATAAGAGATGTACTTTCCTGAAGATTAATTTATGCCAATACTTTATCTTCTCTTATTGCCAAAGAAATCTATTTGTAAGACTAGAGAAATAATTCAATGGGCTGGAGCATGTTTTCCAAGTAAGAGGCTTAGATTCAATCACCAATACCACATGGTTCCCTGAGCAGTACCAGGAACTATACCCCTGAGCACTGTTAAGTGTGACCTAAAATAAACAAACAAACAAACAAATAAATTTTCACTTAAAATACTCGGTTGTAGGAGCCAGAGCAATACTATAGTGGCTAGGATGTTAGCTTTGCACATGGCCACCCTGGGTTTGATCCCAGGAGTAAATAACACCTGAGCATTGGTATATGTAAAACAAACCTTTACCCCAAATTTTACTGTATATACCAATCAGTGAATTACTTGTGAGTTCCAGTAAAAAAAATACACCATATGTTTAATTAAAATTAGAAAAAGTAACATTTATTTGCAGTATACAGATAATATGATAATGCAAATAATATACAAATAAGTTATATGATGATATGCAATATAACTATTGCAATTAAAATATCCTTTTAAGAAAATTCAGTGAATGGGGACCGGAGAGATAGCACAAGGGTAGGGCAATTGCCTTGCACACAGCCAATCCAGGATAGACCGTAGTTTGAATCCCAGCATCCCATATGGTCCCCCATGACTGCTAGGAGCAATTTCTGAGCACAGAGCCAGGAGTAACCCCTGAGTGCTGCCAAGTGTGACCCAAAAACCAAAAGAAAGAAAGAAAGAAAGAAAGAAAGAAAGAAAGAAAGAAAGAAAGAGAAAGAAAGAAAGAAAGAAAGAAAGAAAGAAAGAAAGAAAGAAAGAAAGAAAGAAAGAAAGAAAGAAAGAAAGAAAGAAAGAAGAAGAAAGAAAGAAAGAAAGAAAGAAAGAAAGAAAGAAAGAAAGAAGAAAGAAAGAAGAAGAAGAAGGAAGGAAGGAAGGAAGGAAGAAAGGAAGAAAGAAGGAAGGAAGAAAGGAAGAAAGAAAGAAAGAAAGAAAAAAGAAAATTCAATGAAGTGCTCACTCCCTATATATGTACATATATACATATAAACACATATATGTATATATACATATTGGATCATACCTCCTGGTGCTGAGAGTTGTCTCCTGGCCCTACATTCAGGGATTATTCCTGATGGGGCTTGAGGACCAGATAGGGTGCCAGGGACTGTACCCAACACAGCCATGTTCAAGACAAGCATCTACTTGCTGTACTACATCTTTTAAATAGAAAATGCCATTAGAAAATTTCTCCAAGGGCTATGCCAAGTTTTGTTTGTCTTGTTGCTGTTTTAGTTTTGTTTTTTCTTTCTTAGTTTCCCTAGGTTTTCTGGCTACTCTAAAATCCATTCAATAACTGAGCTTAACTGAATATGTATAATGAGAATTGAAGGGGATTAAAAACCATGAACAAAAATGTCCTCTAAGTTTTCCTACATGTATCCTATAATTTTCCAGTTGGCTTAACCACTCAACATATTTAAATAACCAACCAACATATTTATTTAACATTCGGCAGATGGACATGATAGGAACATCATGCTATTCAGATGTACTTTTTATAACTGCAAGGTTTTCTTTGTGCCAGGATCACAACAGGTTCTTAAGGTAAAGCTACCCTACCTGCTGTTTCTTCAATGCCGGAGCAACTCTCAATCTAAACATGTCCACTAAGATTAATTTAAATCCCTGGCATTACAGTGGAAATCAAATCATTCTCTTCAATCTATTTTTCACCCACAGCATAAAAGAGACTATTTTACATGTTAATAGTAATCTGATGTGGTTGTATAAATCTGATATAAATATGATACTCTGTTTGGAAATGATGCTAATTTAGTTTAAAAATGGAGATTACATTTCAACTTGTAAAAGAGCAGGATGGAATATTAGCATTCATGACTGTTATATAATTTCCCTTTACACTACACAAGTGTTACTCAACATCTTTTCTGAGACTCTTTGTCCAGAGATTTCCCATTCTTCCTATAAGAAAAAGGACTTCTCTATTTAACTGCAAGTTAAACAGGTGGTACAGACCCTTGAAAAAAGATTAACAACAACATTATAAATGCATTTTTGAAGAAACATTTAAAGTTACAATGTAATAAACTGAACAGAATGTCATAAGAATGTCAAACTGGGCACAGTAAAAATAAATGTTATTCCCAAGGAAAATAAAAAGTCTGCATATTTATGTAACATTCAGCAGATGGACGTGATATTAATATAGGGTTTTCAGTTGTACTTTTATAGCTACTAGATTTTCTTGTCTAACTTGGCAACCCTAGACACCATTTGAGTTTTGGATTTGGACAATACTGCAACAGATGTCCAGACCAATAAAATAAATTCCTTAAGGGCTATGCTTAATTTGTGTAATTGATCAATTTTGGTTACATAGGCCTCAGCTCACCAGCATGTAACTGCCTTCCACAAAAGCTTTGCAGTGGGGATTTCATTCCATATGTTACTAGGGTTAATGGACTCTCTTTGACAATGCTGTGGATACAACAGGGTCTGTGGTGACACCTGTTGGCGATCAGTGGGAGAAAATCAACAACTGACAAGAGTGTGTGATTCTGGGACAGGTTTTCTTGACCTTGTCACTGTGGATGTTCTGAGCCAATTAACTGGGGGAGGAATGGTGGGAGAAGACTGTACTATGCATTGTTAGAGGTTCAGCAGAACCTCTGGGTTCTATTACTAAGTTAGTAGACACCAGTAGACAAACTCATACCTCAAACCCTAATTGGGAAAATCAAAACATGTCTCTAAAGAGTACCAAATATCCCCTAGAAGACAACTTGACCCCAGGTAAAAATAGTGGGTTTTTTTTTTTTTTGGTCATAGAATAAATATTTCTACAAAAGTTACAAATATGAAGGGCTTATGATTACTTATATAACTTTTTCAAAATCAATGCAATACACATTTCCCCCCTTGCCTTATATCTTAATCTAACATTAGCATGACAGACAACTAAGGAAAACTGAGCCTAGCAGAGGCTGTCCATAATACATGTGCCAGAGCATAGCTTCATCACTGCACTCAGGCGGGTGGTAATTAAGACATAGATTTTGAAATCCAACTCTAAGTGTTCATCACTCACCTATTAAACTTGCCAGAGTTGCTATGTTAATTATCTCCCCGTATCCTTGATTTAGCATAATATGGCCTGCAGTCTGTGACAGAAATTAAAGGAAAGACCAGTGACCTCTTTTGTGATTGTGCTAATAACTACATGATAATAAATTAGTTTTCAATTTCCAGAAGACTTTACATGGTGAAAAAAAAATGGAGCAAGTACATGATACACAGATTTGATAAAAGATGGCCAATCATTGCCAACTTTGATTTTTTTATTAAATTAGTTTCCAATCAATGTAAACAGGAAATTTAAGCAAACGGCCATACTATTTATCTGGCTGGAGGACATTTCGGAAGGCTAAGGAAAAAGAAAATGTCATATTTCACACTGCTTTAGGGGGCTGAGAGAGAGTGGACCATACCCGGCTGCACTCAGAGGTAACTTCTGGCTCTGTCGGTGCTCAGGGATCGGGGACGAGGGAACCATATGCAGTGTGGATATGAATCAGGGTTACCAGCGTACAAGGAAAGTACCTACACCCCTATATTATCTCTCCAACACATACTCTGGTTATTTTACAGCAAAAGTTTAATTTTATGAATCTTTTTCAGGGGTAAAGGAAACTTTGACCCACAGTAACTGTACAAGCTGCGTGTATAAATGCGACCTACACAAAAGACTTCCTAGTCAGACACTTGAAGGATTCGTATTAATAACAGATTAAAAACATGAAAAGTAAGTGACTCATCCAAGAGCAAAGATGTGCCATGACTTCTTGGCATGACTTGTGCCTTTCTTACATCTTCTCCTGCCTCTCACAGCTTTCTTCCCTTGGCTGACAAAACACAAATAAGAATGTACAGGAAGCATGGCCCCACTCTGATGTACAATAATATTTAGCTAATTAGAAGATTCCTTCAGCTCATTATGCTAGACAGTAGGAAGTAGAAAACTACATAAAAGCATGACACTTGCAAAGCCCCAGGATGGTGTCAAAGCTGAACTGGCATCACTCTTTTATTTCTTTATAGACTTGATGTGATGGCAATTTCATTCCTTTAAAAACAGTTTTGACTTTCCTCGGGAATGATCCTTTGAATACTGCACCATCTTCTGGCCAAAAGCTTAACTACAAGTTCTTAATTACAGTGTAAATTCTGTTTTCTGGGAATGACTGCTATATTGGCTGTATTCGTTTTTAACACAGAAAATTAGGGAAGAAACATGACATTTCACCATGATTACATAAAAATATATATATTGAAACTGCTTTAATACATGGGTGTTATTCACAGTCTTAAATAATTTCTATACCACAAATAACCATGTAAACTTATACATGTTATTGAAATTTTCATACCACAGGTAACTATGTAAACATGCATATGTTCAACAAATTACACTGAGTAAAGCCCAAATAAATCTTAAAAAAAAGTTGACCTCTGAATGTTTGCAATATATTCATAAAATTATGAACCAAAATCTGAATCAATTTAAAGAATCCAGTGATGAAGTATGTAGTAAGGACTGGAGAATAAAAAAATGGATCTTTTAAAAATAATATATATATATTTTTATACTATTTTTATATATTATTATTGATAGTGTCACTTAAATCATGATGAAGTATGATAATGTAACACTGAGGATGTGCCAGACATTGTACTAAGCCCTAATGAATCCTCAAAACAACACCTTGCTGGTTGAAAGAAAAGGAGTCGAAGAGCCAAAGATTGTAGTTCTAGTTAGCCTGGCTCTGGAACTCATAGACTGAATCATGCTGCAGAGCCAAGCCACGCGATCAAGATTAGATTCCAGAAAGGTTGATATAAGGAAACTCTGAAATAATGGGATGTGTCTGGAGACAGGGAAAATTTAAGAGCAGTTCTAATTTCTCTGTATGAAGAATTTAAGATGGAAACAAATTTGGAGGGAAAGGAGAGCTAAAGGGCTTACACATTTGAATGTGTGTTTGCAGAGCAGCAAAGAGATCCTGTCTAGATAAAGTAAAATGTTTAAGAGTTGCTTATGGGAACAATGGAAACCCTGCAAGATGCTCTGGGTGGCTGCAACAAAGCTCAGTATGTGCTAAAGAATCAAAGAAGAGCAAGGAAATAGACTATGGAGTTAATCGCTATGAAGTTTAGGATCAATTGTAGAGAACCGGTTTGAAAAAGAAGGTTTAAAACAAAATACATTCAAGAAGTACACATCTATCTAAACACATTATTACTGAGTTATAACCAAATATAAAATTTAAATACAAAATTTGTTCATCAATACACAAAGTGGCAGGAAAATGAATTGTACAAAACTATGAGGCAAAAGTATTGTATACACCACGATACAGTTTTCCACTAAATGGAATTATAGTTCGTTTTTGAAAACCTTTCATATTCAAAATGGAAAAAAATACACTTAAATGGAAATTTTTTAGCATTACCAAAAAAATAACCCACTAAAGCATACCCAAAAATTAAAAATAAAAACACCAGCTTATAGCAAGCACAGGCATGTTTTGCAACACACATCCTGAATTGAGTCAACCCAAGAACTGTGCCAAGGCCACTTTAACCGTTTGAAATTCCAATAGCTCTCCAACACATTAAAAACCAACAGTGACTCTGGTCAGGCTTTTCACCTTCTATCGTAAAACCAAAAATGCTCCTCAGATTTATTTTTGTTAGGAAGAAAAGGTATCATAGAACATACTTTCTATGGGGTCAGAGATGTGGATCAGAGGCAGACCATTTACCTTGTAGGCATGAGGACATAAAGAGTTCGAGCACCACACCATGCCACCTCACCTGCCAAAGACAACTGCAGTACTTCAACCAAGTGTGGAATAAGTCTGTGCTGCTCAAACAGGTGTGTGCAAACACCATAACAAAGCTGTGTGGAGGGGCCGGCGAGGTGGTGCTAGAGGTAAGGTGTCTGCCTTGCAAGCGCTAGCCAAGGAAGGACCGGGATTTGATCCCCCGGCTTCCCATATGGTCCCCCCCAAGCCAGGGGCAATTTCTGAGCGCTTAGCCAGGAGTAACCCCTGAGCATCTAACGGGTGTGGCCCGAAAAAACAAACAAACAAACAAAAAAACACAAAGCTGTGTGGCAATATTAAGTGTGCAAGTACCATAATCAAGTGTGGAACCCCTGGTCATGGCAATAACTACAATAAAGGGCAGGGAAGGGAAAAATTTTAAATAATTAAAAAGTTACAAAGAGCTTCTAAAAGCAAGGAAGAAAAGAAGAAGCAGATGTGAAAAGCAAAAAAAAAAAAAAATGAATATATCTTGGAGAACACAGAATCTAGGAGGATTCTAAAAAAGCAAGAAACAAGTTTTAAAAGTTTTTTTAAAAAATTAGGTAATATTTGGACCACAGGTGAAAATAAGGAAATCAGGAGTTGACATTAAATTGTGGAGAATAAAATAATTGTGGAATGCAGGGATATGTTTTTTATGTTGTGACCTTTCGTGGACAAAATGTCCAGTGTATAATTGAAGTTAATCATAATAACTCCCTTTGGACTGAAGTTAAAACTGGAGGTACCATCAGTCACTCCTACAAAATTTGGAGAAGGAACATGTAAGCAATTAACTTTCCAAAGCAAAGAGAAATGAGAAAGAAAAAGTGATCCAATTCAACGTTTTGGTAAATGCACCATTAGGAAAAAGTAATATGAGAACCCAGGGAATGAAGCAAAAGAATATACAAGATAAGAAGAAAATTAAAGGGGTGTGAGAATATTGGCATAGCAAAGAGGCTATAGTTAGTGAGGAAACTGCTCCAAAAAAAAAAAAAAAGAGAAAGAGAGAGAAATCTTTATATTTGACAGCTTTTTATTGAGCATATACTACGTGACTGACACAGTTCTAGGAACTGAGGATAAATTAGTGAGCAAAACAGACCCTGTGTTCTTAAAGAGCTTGCATTTTAAAAGGATCGGGCATACAATTAAAAAATCATTACACTAAATTAAACTACATGAAATTACTAACTAGGCTTGGTCTCGGCCCATAAAATATACTATTTTATGTCATTCAGTCCTTATAATGTCAGACATTGTTAGGTGTAGTGGAGGAGATTAAACAAGACATGGAAGAAAAGCATAGGGGCAGAGACGGAACTTCTTCCATAGAATGAAGATGATGCATCCGTAGGAAGAAGGAATTTGGAAAGCTACCCAAGAGAGGTACAGATGTGCCAAGAGGATATTTGAGCACCAGAAATCAAAGCAACAGTAAAGGTATAGACTCTGAAGATGATTAACAGCTTGGTGAAAAAAAAAAAAAAAGACTCAAAGATAATTTTTGGAAGTTTTTAGTGGAATGGGAGAACAAGGAAGACCACCCCCCTCAAAACAAACAAACAAACAATAAGTGACAGATTCATTTCTTCATGTAATCATGCCTTCTTTCTGCAAAATGACAAGAGGGTTCTAGACAAAAGAGGGGTAGTAATTCATATAGAAATAAGGCATAATTAAGAGAGTACAGGTAGTAAAGATGTCATATAATAGGCACACTTCGAGAAATCCAGTTTCCAGAAACATTCCCTTGAAGAAATGTAAGTAGATGTCTTCAAACCTGAAATAGGTGCAAATTCAGATTAAAATTAAAACAATGTGCAAGGTCAACTGTGAGTGAACAATAACAGGAAACAATGGATAGAAGCAGCAGAGCCTCAGCTCGATCTGTTTCTATGCAAAATGATAAAAATCCCTGGCGCTTCTAGGAGCTTTGGTATTTCCATTCAAGCTTGAAATATGGCTTTCTATAGACAATCTCTCAATGTGTATATGTTGTTAGAAATTTTTAGGAATTTTAAAACACATTGAGGGCCAAACAAAACACATCTGTACTCCAGATGGGAAATGCGAGTTGCCAGTTTAAAACCTCTGGCTCTGAAGAAAAATGGCAGCATGGTCCCCAGACTGAATCAGGCCTCTGAGCTCCTGATTTCTAGTTACATTCACCTGCTAAATAGTCCCAACCGTATGTCCTGTTAATATCTCCACCACAAAATGCCCCATTTCAAATTCATTCTCTTTCTACGCAAAAGACCACTTCCTGCAATACTTATCTCATATGCATGCCAGTGCCACTGCCACCAGTCACCTTTGGAGTGAACGTCTCACATTACTTTCCCTAACCACCTATAAACTTTATCCTGAAATCAGGTCCCAGCAGCACCTTGGTGTATACTTTGCTTTGTTCCCTATGACTTCCTCTTCTAAGATCTCAGAATGTTGGTATATAGACTATAGGAGTCATTTTCCATCTCCCTCCACTTGCTCTCTGCTTTATTCATGCTAGATGTTACTGGATTTTTCTACCCAAAATACAATTTTATTTTACTACTCTTTTTTTTTGAGGGGGGGGCACACCTAGTGACACTCAGTGGTAACTCCTGACTATACGCTCAGAAATAGCTCCTGGTTCCTGAGAATATACAGGACTCCGGGAATTGTATCCAGGTCCATCCTGAGTTGGCCACAAGCAAAGCAAATGCCCTACCGCTGTACTATTGCTCTGGCCCAGTACTCTTATTTTACAACTCACTTTTACCCCCAACTCAGAAACTTTGAATAACTCTCCCCACTGCTTATTAAAATAACTTATTAAAATTACAAACAACTTCAACTGACCTGCTTCTTTCATGGCACTTCTCAGTAAGATGTTTCCTAATACTGCATTTCTTTTTAGATAAAATGCAAAACGTTCATCCATATATGAACATATTCTAAGCTACTGCTAGTGTGAACTGCTCATTTTCCAAAACTATCCCTTTAAAGCATAGAAAAATTCTATATCTCCAAGATAGTTTATCAACATCATAAATATGTATACTTAAGGCCATGTAATAATTATTCTTTTAGAATTTTCTGCTTTGTTCCTTGTGGTATGTTTATCCTTGTGCCTGCCCTCTACACACTAAGTGCCATTAGTACATTAATACAAATAGATTGTGATAGAAACAGTTGTCCCACAAAATACTTTTTCCAGAATATCCTTCACATTAACTTGAACTCTCTAGGTACTCAACAACAGGTAGCAAAGAAGTTTGATTACAAATAGTCATCAGGACCCATGCCCTACAGTTGCTGCCATGTAATCTCATTGACCTGCTCCACAGACTTGCAGTATTCTCAGAAGTGAAAACCAAGCCACTGAAGTCTCATGTTCGAAAACTCTGGGGTCCCCTAGGGAGGGAAATAGGTCTAGTCTCTGCCCTGCCAAAGCCCCAGCAGATACAACCAATCTAATCTTTGCAGAGACACAACTAATCTTTGCAGAGACACAACTAATCTTTGCAGAGACATAAAACTGACAAAAATTGGGACAGAGGTGATAGAACAGCAAACAGCTGACACAGGTTTGATCCCCAGCATCCATATGGTCCCCCAAGTCTGCAAAAGTAATTCCTGAGTGCAAACTCAGAAGTTACCCCTGATTACTGCTGGTTGTGGCCCTAAAACAAAACAATACAACTCCCTGACAAATACTCCACCAGCTAGATCATTTTGGGACTGAAAACAGGGGTCTTCTCTGAGTGGGTCAGATAGACTCCCCCTCACAAAACCTCATACTTCTGGAAGCCCCAGAAAATATACCCACATTCCACAAACATTCCTATGTAAATTAAAAGGTCCAATCTCACAGATACTGGGGTGACTGGAGCAACAACTTCAAATTCCTCAATATTGGTGCCCCAAAAGGAGCACACCATATTAGATGGGAAAGAAGTATAGAAGCCACCTAACCTCAATCATTTAAAACAATTCAGAATGATCAACTAGCAGAAAACTGTCTAGTCAACCTTATATTGACTTAATGACCCCACCATTAGATCTACAACTTTCACAAAATTTCATTTGCTCTTTTTTAATACTATTACCACTTAGTATAGTTAGCAATATAAAATAATTTTTTTGCCTTCCAAGGGACAAGCTTGGGGATGAGTGGCAACTGGAGACAATAGTAAAGGGAATTTACATTACACTGGTATTGGGATTGGAACACTGAATCCCTGAAACTTCTGTATTATGAACAACTTTGTAAACTTGGGGCTGGAGCAGTGGCACAAGTGGAAGGCATCTGCCTTGCCCTTGCTAGCATAGACGGACTGTGGTTCAATCCCCGGCGTCCCATATGGTCTCCCTCAAGCCAGGAATGATTTCTGAGAGCATAGCTAGGAGTAACCCCTGAATGTCAACAGGTGTGGCCCAAATACCAAAAAAAAAAAACCAAACAAACAAACAAACAAAAAACACTTTGTAAACTACTATGCATAATAATTCTTTATTGGTGGTGGGAATGTTGCACTGGTGAAGGGGGGTGTTCTTTACATGACTGAAACCTAATCACAATCATATTTGTAATCAAGATGTTTAAATAAAGAAAAATATTTTTTAAAAAAATTTTTTTGTTTTTTTTGGGCCACACCCGTTCAGGGGTTACTCCTGGCTAAGTGCTCAGAAATCGCCCTGGCTTGGGGGTACCATATGGGACACCGGGAGATCGAACCGCTGTCCCTGATCCTTGGCTAGCGCTTGCAAGGTAGACACCTTACCTTTAGCGCCACCTTGCGGCCCCCCAAAATAATAATTTTTTTAAAGAAAGCAAAAGTCTGGGGGCCAGAGAGATAGCATGGAGGCAAGGTGTTTGCCTCGCATGCAGATGAATGGTGGTTTGAATTTCCGCATCCCATATGGTCCCCCGAGCCTGCCTGGAGCACTTTCTGAGTGTAGAGACAGGAATAACCCTTGAGTGCTGCCGGGTATGACCCAACACCCCCCCCCCAAAAAAAAAGCAAAACTACACAGGTCAGAAAATTAGTCACTGATTAAAAAGTCCTAACCAGAGTGAGCATGTTTCTTGACTCTTACTTTTTTTATAATTTTTAATTGATTACCATGAAATACACAGTTACAAAGTTGTCCAAAATTGAATTTCAATCATACAATGCCAAACATCCAGTGTACATTTTCCGTTAGCAATCTCCCAAGTTTCTCTCTCATCTCCTTCCTTAACCTCTATGGCAAACATTTTCTCTCTTTCTCTCTTTCCTCTCTCTCTTCCTTTCTCTCTCTGTCTCTCTACCTCAATCTCTCAGTGCCTTTCTCTTTCTTTTATCCTTTTAGGCACTGTTTGCAATATTGTTACTGAAGGGATATTATGCATATCGTTTTTTATCTCATTTTAGCACTTAGTTCTTGTCCAGAGTGTTCCTTTCCCATTGTCATCATCATAGGTTCCTTCTCTGCCCTAACTACATTTCCCCACCCTTTGTGGTAAGCTTATTGCCATGGACTAGTCATTCTGGCCCTCAGTTACTTGACTTACCTCTGGTAAAATTCCCAGAAGGTTCCTCCCTTTTCCATGATTTCTATACTAGGGCAAATTCTTTTGTTCTGGCCTCTCAGAGCAATACTAATTAAGTGCCTAATATTGGTTTCTCCTTTACGTTCATGAAGTGACAAAATTTGTGTTTCAACTGTTAGAGCTATTGCCCAACTCCTAGCACAGAACTGCTTGCATGAAGAAGGCATTTTAAGATATTGGTGATGAGTAATAAACCTTTTAACAATAGTGTTTTCACTAACATCTCATTCTCATCAACTGCAATTCTCTATCTCCTTTCATACAGCTGAAAGATCAAAGACCACCATGAAAATATTTCTGACTGAATCCAAGTAAGAATGATCTTTCTACTATATATTATAAATATATAAATATAAATATGCTACATATACTATATATGATTTATATCATATATATTATATAAATATACTATTTATATTTCTATTATAAATGCATATACCACTTAGTTTCTTGTTATTATACTATATAAAGATGTTCGTCTTCTTTATAACTTCTTTATAACTTCTCAGTAACTTCAAGAGTACCAGGAAATGGTTTAGTAGCTGTGACACCTGACTTTCAAATGTGAAACTAAGAATTCAACTTTGGATGCCACCATGGGTGCTGAAGATAATCCTGAGAGCTCTGTAGTTTGAACTTGGCAGTCTGTTGCTGCCATCTTGGGTACAACAAGAGACTTCTGTCTATTTCATAGTCAAGTATATGTAAGCACTCTGGGAAAAGGGTGTAACCTTCAAAAAGAAGACAACTTAAACATGTGAAATGTGTCAATAACTTCCTAAGCATTGTACAGATTTAATGCAATCCCTATAAAAATTCCCATGGCATTTTTTCAAAGAAGTGGATCAGATGCTCCTAAAATTCATATGGAGAAATAAAAAGTTCATGAAAAGCTAAACCAATAGTTGAGGGAAAAGATGGGAGGAGTCATTTTCCCCAACTTTAAACTGTACTATAAAGCAGTAGTCGTTAAAACACCATAGTATTGGAATAAAGACAGAATCTTAGATCAGTGGAATAGACTTGTATACCTGAGGATGAGCCCACAAGTTTATGAACATTAATTTTTGATAAAGGAGCAAGAAATACAAAATGCACAAAAAAGTCTCTTCAATAAGTGGTGCTGGGAAAACTGGTCAACTATATACAAAACCAAGAACTCAGACCTCTCATTAACACCATGCACAAATTATGCACAAATTAATCAAATGGATTAAAAACCTTGATATCCAACCTAAAAGCATAAGGTGTACAGAGAAAAACATAGGTAGAACACTCTATGACATTGAAACTAAAGACATCTTCAAGGATGAGATATCACTGGCCCAGCAAATGGAAGCAAAGATAAACAAATAGGATTACATTAAACTCAGAAACTTCAGCACTTCAAAGAAAATAGTGACTAGTAGAAATCAGGGAGAAAAAATCTAACCCATTCAAAATGGTGAGAAGAAATAATCAGACATTTCCTCAAAGAAGAAATACAGATGGCCAAAAGACACACACACACACACACACACACACACACACACACACACAAATGCTCCTCATCACTAATTATCAAAGAGATTCAAATCAAAGCAATGATGAAGCATCATTACACACCACAGAATCTAGCACAAATCACAAGAAATAAGAACAACCAGTGCTGGTGTGGATATGGGAAGAAAGGACTCTCATCCACTGCTGGTGAGAATGCAGATTGCTCAGCCTTTTTGGAAAATAAGGACATTCCTCACAAAGCTAGAAATGGAGTTTCCATATGACTCAGAAATACAATTCCTAGGGATATACCACAAGAACACAAAAACACATTAAAATATCCTCTGCACTCCTATGTTCAGCACAGCAGTATTTACAATAGCAAAATCTGGAAACAATCCAGAAACCTGATAACAGATGAGTAGCTAGAGAAACTGTGATACATCTACAGAATGGAATACTATGCAACATTAAGAAAAATAAATGTATACTTTACCTGGCAGGGAGATACCATGATCACGAAGGTGGTTTTCCCAGGGTGAGGCTTATCCATTGCACTCCGGATGTGCTGACCCCTGCGATTTCCCCAAATGTGGGAAACTCGATTGCATAATTTGTGGTAGTGGGGGACTGCGTTCGCACTCTCCCCTGAAAAAAAAAGAGGGAAAAAAAAAAGAAATTCATGAAATTTGCTTTTAAGGGATGAACATGGAGACTATTATGCTAAGTGAAATGAGCCAGATGGAAAGGTATAGATATAGAATAATCTCACTCATGTATGAGATGTAAGAAAAACAAGAGATAGTATGATAATAATAATACCCACGTACAATAGAGACAAAAGGCAGGAGGTCCAGTTCAGGGTAGAAAGCTCTCCACAAAGAGTGGTGAGTGTAGCTTGAGTAGAGAAGGGTGTACTAGGACAATGACAGTTGGAACTGACCGCTCTGAACAAGAACTCAGTACTGAAAGTGGAGAAATTAACAGTCAAGGAAAAAAGGTACCTTTTCATTAATAATAGTGCAAACCACAGTACTAAAAAAAATAAAGTGGAGGGCCCAGAGAGATAGCACAGCGGCGTTTGCCTTGCAAGCAGCTGATTCAGGACCAAAGGTGGTTGGTTCGAATCCCGGTGTCCCATATGCCTACAGGAGCTATTTCTGAGCAGACAGCCAGGAGTAACCCCTGAGCAACGCCGGGTGTGGCCCCAAAACCAAAAAGAAAATTAAAAAATAAAGTGGAAAGTGCTCGCTTCGGCAGCACATACACTAAAATTGGAACGATACAGAGAAGATTAGCATGGCCCCTGCGCAAGGATGACACGCAAATTCGTGAAGCGTTCCATATTTAAAAAAAAAATAAAGTGGAAAGAGAGAAAAGCAATTTACTGCCCTAAATCAAGGTAGGGTGGATGTGGGGAAGGAGGGAGGGAGACATGAGACATCAGTAAAGGGAAGGGTGCACTAGTAAAGGATGGGTGTGCATACATGGGTGTCTGACTAAAGCTCAACAATGAACAACTTGGTTACACAGTGTTTCAATAAATCAATTTAAACAAAACATATGGAAGTACTGCAGCCAGAAATGAAATCCCCAGCAAGTATGTACATGAACACTACAACTAAAAGAGAGATAAACCCCAGCAACAACTTCAGCCAAGTATAAACACTGCAACCTGATGTGCAATTACCCACTACAACACTGCTCAATGTGTGGGTACCACAACCAAATGGTTATGTGACCCTGGAATAGCACAATGGCAATATTTGTAAGACAGAAAGGGGGCGAGAATGGTGACTTTAAGAAAATCTATATCTTTATTTTTTTATCATCACCCTTAATGATGACTATACAGTTCACCATCCAATTATTTATAGGATAAATGAATAAAGGATTCTATTAATCGCCAAAACATTGATATGCCCTCTGTTACCACATTCAACCTTGAAAAATAAAATTTTAATGTATGATCTCTGTCTAAAATACCTACCTAATGTTCTCTTCCTATATTTTAGTATTAAATTTCTATTGATCCAAATTCAATTAGTATTTATTTTTCCAATAAATATGTCACTTTACAAGTAATACATTCAAAATTTTTCCAGCCAGTAAAAAATTATCATTCTATAAGTTAGTGGTCTGGTAGAATGAGTATTTAGTTAGCAAAAAATTAGAGATCTGTGAACTTAAACAGGTCAATAAACCCTCTGGTTTTCTCAATCTATAAAAATATTTCATTAATATGTGTTAAGAAAAAGTGACAGATCCTATGGATTTAGGGTTTACAGTTCTACAGACGAGATCCAACTCTACCTTATGACAGCTATGTTCTCTTAGATAATTATTTTGCCCTTTTTTATGTGAAATGAAAATAAAGGTAAAAGTGATATAGAGAGCCTCTGGTAAACTTAAGGTGTTTACTGCAGGTCGTCAGTTATAAAACCAGTGAGACCGTGTAATTAGAAAAGAATTCTGGGCAAAAACAGTTTTTAGGAATACTTATTTTTCTGTTGCAATTATTAGAAAGTTAAATGATCACACATCAATCATCTAATATTTATTTAAACAAACCTTACTTCTCAATCCTGTAACCACAAAAGCAACACTGATTCTTTTTTTTTTTTTTTTTTTTAATGAACTGAGGCTAGTTTTTTTTTTTTTTTTGTATGAATAAATCTGTAATTTTCCCCCACAGCTTCATGAACTTTCTTTAAATTTTTAGGAGGCCTTTTTGTTACTAGTGAATATGTCTGGAATATCTAAATGTGTTTTGAGTTAATGCAAACTTTTACTATACTGAAACTGAGACAAAGAGGGCTGAAGGTACAACGTTAAGCCAATCAGGGTCAAGAATATAGCCCAAAGGACTGAAGTTCATGCTTTGCCTGGGGGTGTTCTGGATTCAGTACCTGGCATCTCCTGGTGCCCTAAGCACCAATGGGTATGTATGGTCCAATCAGAAATAAAAATTAAATTTTTTGGAGCCAGAGATAAAACACAGCAAGTGAGGCACTTGCCTTGCATATGTGAGATCTCGGATTTAATACCTAGCAAAACACACACACACACATACACACAGACTCACAGACACACATACACACACACACTCACAGAGTCGGTCGAAAAAGTAGCTTTATTCTAAAGAATCCTATTCTTACTCTAATCTCTGAAAGCAAGGTACCTTTGCATTTAGCAAAGTGCATTGACAGAATAAGGTTGCTTACAACCATTTCTCTTGCCTTCTGTGTGAGAGCAAGCCTGACTTCCCTCCCTTTGGTATGTCTGTCTCTTGAACTGTCTCTAAAGGCTAAATGAAGTTCAACTCAATTCAAATTTTAAATGGCATTCTTCTCAAAAGAAAAAAGAATAATATTTTTACTTATTCAGATCAGAAGCCCCTTTTCAATGGATATATTTCTCTCACTCACAAACACTAAACTTTCTCAGAAATATTCAATAGGTGGCTCAAATTTTTCTTTCACTTTGGCCTGAGATTCTACCGTAGGTTTTGTTTGACCTTGAACAAGATTTAATCTCAAATTCTACTATCAGTAAAATATAGTGATAACAGTATTTTCCCATTAGGTGGGGGGGATCATAAAATTTAATGAATTGAAATTTTAGATGAAATATACTAGCAACATCAACATTGTGCATTACTTCCTGACCTGTATATGAATGAATGTAAATTTAAAAAGACAAATTCTCCAATTTATAGCATGATTATAGAGAAGAATTTTACACACACATACACACATGTGCTCATCCATATACATATGTATATGCATATGTATAGCTTGGCATTTATATAAATGTGTGATTTCAGTAGCAAATCAGCCAAAGAAAAAATTAGCTTTACTTTTTTCCAAGGGAAATAATTTACTGTTCATGTACTGTTATTTTCAAATGACTCTATTGCTGTTATTTCAAATCTAAATGTCCTCAAACAAGGCAAAGACAATTCTTCATTAAATTGTGCTTGCAGGTGCCATATTTTCTGTATTGTATTAGAGTCTTGAAGAATAATTCTATTTTTGCTGTATCTAGAAACATTGTTTATAAATACATTAAAATATTTCTTACCTGAAGTATTAGATCATCTAAAAAGGAAGGTATTTACTCATCAAGAGAAAAAAAATAGAAGTGAAAACATATCTAAGGAAGCTGTTGTCATAGTTTCTCTTCCCAATTAAAAAATAATCTTAAAATGTATTCTTCATTCTTGTTTCACTAAAATTGGGCCAGATCATTTTGTGACAAATTCGTTGGAAGAGTTTTGATGTGATTTAGTGGAAGTATTAATAAACATTTTTTTTTTTGCTTTGCACAAGTCTCTGGCTATTACATATATAAATTTTCGTATGCCTTTTTGGGAACAAAGATGAGATATTTCTGATAGAAAAAAGTTTTCTTTGCGTGCAGCTATTTCTCATAACTTATTTGTTGTCTAAATGCCATTATATTTTAAAATTAGTTCATTTATATAGATAAGGCTTTTATTCAACATAGCAGAGTTAACTTTGGCATCAAAATATAGTCTCCTGTCACAGAAAAAGTATATCAACTGATAAGGGCTGAGCCCTGGCTGATGAATGCTCACAATGGGGACAATATATAATTAGAGCTGCTTATCTTATAGTTTGAATGATCATCTTTAGTTTATTTAAATAACATTGTATCTTAACACCTAATAAAAATGTTCGATGTGAAACATAAACGTTTTCAGAGGCACACTATGGATTTGAACATTATCTAACTTTATTTTGCTAAATTGCTTTTTACCTCGGCAAAATAGTTCCACTAGATTTTTAATAATGAGAGACCGTATGTTAAAAAAATAAAATGCTTTTTTAAATAGTGAAAGAAGTATTTTCTCTAAATAAACATATTTTTAAAAGATAAAAATAGGGAATGGGGGGCTGGAGAGATAGATTGGAAGTAGAGCGTTTGCCTCGCATGCAGAAGGATGGTGGTTCAAATCCCGGCATCCCATATGGTCCCCCAAATCTACTAGACGCTATTTCTGAGCGTAGAGCCAGGAGTAACCCCTGTGTGCTGCCGGATATGACCCAACTTCCCCCCAAAAAGAGAATGAGATATACAGTAGGTAGGGCATGTGCTTTGCATGTATAAACCTTAGTTTAATATACAGTACGGCATATGATACCCAAGCACCTCCAGAACTATTCCCTGAGCACAGAGTGAGCACTACTGGGTATGGCCAACATTCTCCCAAAATAATTTATATGAAAGGCAACATCATTGATAATGAATAGATACAGAATTTTTAAAATTTTACTATTTTTACTGTTGAAATTCATATTTCATTTAGCATTCTAATTAACATAAGGCAGGCATTTTTGTCTGCTTTCATCCCTACCATCTCCTCACAGTTCTAGAAGAGTGGCTGACACATAGTAAATGCTAAATAAATGTTGGCTGGTTAAAAGAGCAAAAGAAGAAAGTTTGTCAGGGATGGCTAGATAAGATACCAGGTCACAGCTATAAAATTTGATTTTGGCAAAAAGCAAAATTAATTTCAAGGATCCCTTCATCTGCTACTTTAAGGTTGGCTAAGAAGGTAAATAAGAGGTAATAAAATTAAATTAAATTGATAATTGAGATTTGAAATTATGCAGCACAAATTTCCCAAAAGTAATAGAAATATTACTTATTTCATTAATGCAAAACTTTTGCAAGAAAGAAGTATAGTGTAAGTAATAAGAAGAAATAAGATAACCAAACTTTCAATATATTTGAATAAAAAGAAAGACTTCACATACATTCAGCATTCATCTGACACTGGGATCAAAAATCACAATTTCCCCAAGCAGTTCATAATTCAAAGAGGGAGAAATAAATGCACAGATTAAGATCTTCATATAAACAAAAATATAAGTAGACAAGAAAGTGGTAAAGTTGAAAAGAAAATTAATTTCTTCTCTTTCTACATATAAAACACTAAAAATCTGTGCAAAAATTCACATGATTTAGCAAAATTATACAAGAGATAATACATTCAATGAAAAACTTTTAAATATATTTATATATATACTTAATAGTTTTATATGAGACAAGAATCTATGAATGTGGACAGAGGATAGAAAGGGATAGGCCACATGCCTAGGAATGTACAGAATCTACACATAACCCTGAGTATTGCTGGAGATAGCCATGATAGCATCCAATACCAATAACTCTGCACAAATATACATCAGTCCTATGTAAAGAAAAATAACTGCACAGATATACATCAGTCCTGTGTAAGGGGAGTGGTTATCTAGAGAGGCTCCCGAGCAACAATGGTCCATATATTTTTAAAACAGAGGGATAATGAAGAACTGTAATGTTTCTGGAAGGTTTTAAAATCAGAAAAATATGATTAGAGATTTAAAAACAAAATACACAAAATCAACATGCACTTGCTTATAAAAGTTTAAGAATTATGACTAAGGGATAGCACAAACATATAGAGCACTCTTTAAAAAGTACTAATGCCAGGTCTGGTGCAAATTGAAAACAAAAGAGAACATATATAGAATATTCATTGGAGGGGCAGAGATATGTACAATAAGCAGGATACTTGCCGTGCCTGTAGCCTACCCAATTTAATCTCAAGCATAACAAATTTTTCCCAAAGTACCACCAGGAAAAATTCTTGAATGCAGAGCCAGGAGTAACCTCTGAGCATTGCTGGGTGTGGTCCCAAAACAAGCAAACAAACAAACAAAAAAGAATATTCATGGGTAAAAGACTATTCTACTAGTCTGAGGTCAAATTTAATCTTTGTACTTTTTTATTCTTTATTTAAAAGTTAGAAATATATCAAAATGTCAGGGCTGGAGCTATGGTGCAGAGGTAGGGCGTTTGCCTTGCACATGGCTGACTCAGGATAAACCACAGTTTGATCCCCTGGAGTCCTTTATGGTCCCCCAAACCAGGAGTGATTTCTGAGTGCATAGCAAGAAGTAACCCCTGAGTATTACCAGGTGTGCTTAAAATTAAAAAAAAAAAGTTAAAAAATGAAATATATAAAAATGTGATGAGTGTTCTCTATCTATCACTTAACTTCAATAGTTATTCATTTTTGAAAAATTATTATTTCCTATTCATATTTTTATTTGTATATACTTCTCCTTAAATCCTATATTATAATGAAGAAAATAACATCATATCATTCATCTATATAGTTTTGTGAATATTTCTAAAATATAAACACTTTAAAAATATAGATAAAACAACTTCATAAAAAAGTTATTAACAATTCTTTAATATCATCAAACAGGTAATTTTGAAAGCCTCCTGACTGAATGATAATAGTGATTTTTAGTCAGAATTTATTATCACCTTTGGAAACAGAAATAATACAACCAAAAGTCTAGACTTATGATTTGTAAGAAAAATATCTGACAATCCTAAAAAATTACATTATATAAGAATGGAGTAACTACACCCTCTTTTATTTAGGTCAAGTACTTTCCAGCTCATCACAGTCTTCAGGACTTACATTGTCCTTCCCACCACCTTTATTATACACATAGACATTAACAGTCTGGTTCTTGGACACAGTTGACTCTTTCATCAAATCTATGCTAGCCATAATTATGAACGATCAGAGTACAGCCTTTATCTTTACGTCACAGTTAGAGATCATGTCTTATAGATTTGAGTAAGTCATACATAGAATAGAAAGACACAACACTGAAGACAAATGGTCAAATCTGAAGGTCAAATCAAGGGCAGAACAAAAGAGTATGCAAAGTCAACAAACAGAAGAGCCAAGACAAGAATGGAGGAGTTATGAGGCACAGATTGCTTTGATTAGTTCAAGAATTATTTGGAGAACCAAATTATGTGCTGGGCTCTCTTCTTTGCCTCACATTCCAATATCCAATGATGGGCAATGTTGCTTTTAAAGGAGTTATGCCAAGTCCAACACTACATAAAGCCTTCCCTCCTTCCCCCATTCATTTGTCAGTTTTGAAATGTGAGCATGCAAGCCCAGAAGATTAAATTAAAAGTGTAGTCACTGGGGTGATGTATTAATACTCTTAAAATTGAAACTAAAATTAAAATCTGAAACAAGATTTCTTAACACTCACCTATATCTATATGTTGACTCCTTTTCAGGCATGCTGTAATACTCAATATTCAAAGTAAGGAGATAGGATGTTTGACAACCAAATGCTGTTCAAAATTCAAATAGCTTACTTTTAATACAGTAGGAAGAGAAGCTGTACAATTTGCTTGCTATGCACATATTAAATTAAAAACTAAAAAATTAAATAATTGTAAAAAATTAAATATTTACTTCTTAGTGAATGTTGCGCACTCAGATATTAATAAGTAACAATAACTACTGTACCTTATGCAAATCACACCTTGACTGAAAATTAAGTTCTCAGCATATGAGTACATGCATCAATCTATGATGTGCTTAATTTTCATTATATTAATGCGCCTAAAGAAATACACCGACTTAAAATAAAAGGAGACCCCAGAAATTTAATATAATGGTAAATCTGAATAGGTCTGTTATCAAGTTGGAAGTAGGCTAATGGTTCTCTTTAAATCCCTCAAAATTAATATGAACAAAAAGAACAAAACAAAAATAACAGAACAAAAATAAAGGAATGTATAAAAGATTTCAAGGAAAATAACCCACAAGACTGACACTTTCCAGTCTCTCTATGTAAAAAAAATAAAAAAGCCTAAAATTACTTAGAGCTTTATGTGAAAGCTCACTCAAGGGACCTCACTATTGCTCACGTTATTAATGGGAGATGCCTCACCTTTCTATTTTCTTTTCTGTTTATTAATTTTGATTCTTCATTAAAAAGACTATATGACCATAGGAATATGTATACCAACACCCTGAGATAAACTATGTCTATAGTAACACATAGAAAATATTATTAACCCTGAGAAGTAGTTAGGGTAAAATTCATAAGTCAAAAGGTCAGAGCTCAGTGCAATATCTACCATGTACAGTTGAATGACCTTCATCTAGACCCCAACATTAACACCTACAAAGTAGATATCCATCTACTTCACAAAATTGTAAAGCTCCAAAAACTTATATGCAAGTGAAGGTACATATAAATGGAAAAGTACTCTATAACTATCTGAAATGTAAGTGACTTAGTATCATCTAGTCCGCTTTTCAGGAATTTGATTTATTTACCACAAACTTCTTTCTGATACCTTTATAGTGTTAAATATGAATTCCAAGTTTTCCCACCATCTTATGAAATCTTTCCCAAGTTTAAAAGGAGTAAATTTTGTTTTTAAAAAGGAATTACCCTAAAAAAGGAATACTGTTACTTTACATTAAAATATATTTTAGCATTACCAGAAAGAACTATTGAACAACCCATAAAACCTAAAAGACCACTGGAGAGATAGTACAAGATTTCAAGAACTAGCATGTGGGTGACCCTTTCAATTCCAAGTACCACAATGAGCAAGGTCATGCATGATCCTTCAGTAAAGAGCCAAGAGCTCTTTACTGGACTCTTTACTCTGGGCACCACTGGATGTGACTCAAAATACCCCTCCATACAAAATATCCCACCTAAATTACACTCATGTATAGTTAAAGAACTAGTAGATACATATAGAAGCTGGGTTATGTAGCCCCAGAGATGAAACTTGGTACAGACTTCTTATTCTCAGGTTGCCACTGTCTCTAGAATGATGGCTGTAAAATAAACATTTATACTAGCTTTAATTTTAGACTTTTATCATAAAGGGGGGAAAAACATTTGTATTTATTTCAGTTCGCCAAAAAGAAGATACTAATATAAGTTATTGTTTTTACTAATATAAGTCTTCAGTGATGTAAAAAGTGATATAAAGCAAACGTTTGGAAAACAGGTTGTATAGAGAATATAACTAAAACAAGATATCAAGTTTTCAGTGTTTATTTATCTATGTCACTTTTTTATACCACTAATATAGCAGGATTCCCCTTGAACCCTGAACCCATCACTGCTTGTATTTCTCTTCTACTATGCCCCCACTTGATTTCTCTTTCACTGTCCTTTTCTCTATACTCTGGGACCAATGCTGATCCAGGCATTCCCCATTAAAACATTGAATTTCTTTATCCAGTTATTCTATATTCCATATATAAATTAGCTCATCCTGTACATATAAATGTATCATCTTCATGGCTTACTTAATTTAGTATCTTCTAATTCCACTTGTTCCTTAATGCTATTTAGTATTGTATTATGTATACATACCAGGGACCGGCGAGGTGGCGCTAGAGGTAAGGTGTCTGCCTTGCAAGCGCTAACCAAGAAAAGATCGCCACCGCGGTTCAATCCCCCAGCGTCCCATATGGTCTCCCCAAGCCAGGGGCAATTTCTGAGCGCTTAGCCAGAAGTAACCCCTGAGCATCAAACGGGTGTGGCCTGAAAAACCAAAAAAAAAATGTATATATACCACATCATCATGATCTACTCAGCTATCATTGGACATGGGTCGATTCTATATCTTAGCTCTTATACTAAGTAAGTACTGCAATGAATAATGGTATTCCGAAGTCCTTCTGAATGAATGTTTGTACAACCTGAGAAACGAGGCATGAGAATACAACCAGAATAAAATTGTTCAGTTAGTGGAAGTGGAAAGAGGTCACCTTGGAAAGAAACTTTACGTTTTTTAATCTAAAGAAATGAACAGTAATAGAATAAGTATTAAAAACATTGAACAGGGGCCCGGATAGATAGCATAGCGGCGTTTGCCTTGCAAGCAGCCGATCCAGGACCAAAGGTGGTTGGTTCAAATCCCGGTGTCCCATATGGTCCCCTGTGCCTGCCAGGAGCTATTTCTGAGCAGAGAGCCAGGAGTAACCCCTGAGCAATGCCAGGTGTGGCCCAAAAACCAAAAAAAAAAAAAAAAAATTGAACAGTGATGAAATAGTACCGTATTCATCTATAGGGGATCAGAAAGATAGTACAGCAGGTAAGGTGCTTGCCTACCCTCATATGATCTACCGAGTACTACTAGGAGTGATCCCTAAGCACAGAGTCAGAAATAAGCCCCGAGCACATTATAGTATTAGATATTTAAGCCAATGTGTAGAATTCATATAACCATGTTTTTCTCTAAAATATTTGAGGAAACCATGAAATTTAAGCTCACCTTAAACTTGCTCTTTTCTCTACACTAACACTCTAACTCTATTCATAAAACTAGTACCACTGTCATTCCTGCTGAGTCTGATTGTTTTCAGAGATATGCATTACTCTGTAAAATCAGATATGTCACCATCTGTCCAAAAATACCTAAATTAAAGTGATTTACAGCCTTTTCTATAACCACTGGCTATTTATCATGGAATTGAGTAAAAGTTTAAAAATATATAGCCATTGCAAATCTTAATCAATCATAAGAGGAATTCTAATTGGATGCCTGTCAGTTCTTCATGCTAACCTTTAACTTCATTTAAATACTATTTATGGCAATTCAATTTATGTATATAATTGATTTTGAAGAGGAATAACCAGTGGTGCTCAGGGATTACTCCTGACTCTGCACCCAGGAATCACATCTGGTCGGCTTGGGACACCATGGGATGCTGAGGATCAAAACTAGATCAACCAAGTGCAAGGCAAGTGCCTTACCCAATGTACTCTCCCTCTGGCTCCTACATATATACTCAAAAATTTAAATGTCATTCCCAAACACAACATATAACTTTCCTTTTTCTGACATGTTTTCAGCAAACGTTTACCAAGTCAGTCATTAGCTGAAATTTTATATCCTTCTTTTCTGTGTGTTATTATTGTCAAGAATTGGGTCTTTATATTCTGAAACTTTCTCTGCTATACTTCTGCTTTACTAAAAGGTTTTGTTTTTATGGGGCTACCCCATTTCATGAATTTGGAATGAAATTCAGAAATAATTAAATTGTACTTTAAAAAATCATTATAGTAGACTGTTTTTACTTTTGTGCCTGGACATCTGATGTCCCTTTCACATGAAAGATTTTCAATTAATTAAAAAGGGTTCTGCAAATTTGTAAAGGCTCACTAGTGTAAGTAATATGACCCCTGACACAATGACCCTGCAGTTCTTTTCCCTGGACACTAAGGGCGCTATTTTATGTTTTAAGAGGGAATTGGCTGCATAGAACCTAGAGCCAATAATCCCTCCTTCCAAGCGTGAATTTATTCTTTCCTGCCTTGCTAGCAAATTTTACTTCTCCATCTTGGCATATAGAAGCTTGCAAGTCTCCCTGGAAGGTGACTCATATTTAAATATGAATGGAGCAGCTGGCTTCTGTTATCTTTAAGGGTTGCATTATGTCATTGCACATTTTCAAATAGGGTAAAAACAAACTGCTCTTTCCACACATCAATTCCAGTAATATATATTTGTGTGAGATCATGGGGACTTGTAAAATGTCTCAACATTTTCCAGATTCAAAAATTAAGACCAATATACTCTGCTTCTTAATAATTTAGCAATAATGAGTGGGAGGTGGCTTAAAGGTTCGAGAATATGCTTTGCATAAAGGAGGCTCAGATTTGATCACTAGTACTGCAGGAAGTGATCCCTTTGGTCCCAGAAATGAGCAGGGATTAACCCTGAATTATGCCAAGTATGGCCCCCAAACCAAAGACTATCATAATATGAAATAATTTCACAGTCACCACCAAAATATCTCTTTGTTATCTGCTATGCTATGCAAAGGTGGACAACATTTCTAAAAAGATGATAATGATGTCAATGACCACAAATGCCAAGACAGGGATTGTAAAAGCAATAATACTAAAGGTACAGGCTAAAGAGATAATAGCGTGTGATGACTTACATATGGTTATTTCTGATTCAATTCCTTGACCCATATATGGTCCCTCCTGGTCTCCTTCAGGAGTGTTCCCTGAGCACAGAGCTAAGAGTATACTTTGAGTAGTGCCAAGTGTGATCCCTGAGCACAGAACCAGGAGTAAGCACTCAGCAATGCTGAAGATGGCTGCAAACCTAAGAAAATAAAAAGAATTAATTATTAACTTTGTTTTGACTATTTACCATATACCACTGTATTTTTCATAATTCAAAGAAAGAAGTACATATTCTAGACTTTCAGATGAGAGCTTCTAGATGTTAATGAAGATAAGATCATAAATTAAGAAACAACATACATAAGGTTTAAGAGTAACTAGCTTTAATTACATAGTCCATATTCTAAACCATTTTATATATATATATATATATATATATATATATATATATTTGGTTTTTGTGTCATATCCAGCAGCGCTCAGGGGTTACTTCAGGCTCTACACTCAGAAATCACTCCTGGCAGGCTCAGGGGACCATATGGGATGCCGGGATTCCAACCACTGTCCTTCAGTATGGAAGGCAAACGTCTTACCTCCATACTATCTTGCCAGCCCCCATTATGATGTATTTTCATTCACATACCCAATTAAATAAGTTTCCTAATAAGTAATCATGAGCTTTTTTACTCTGGATATATTTCCTGTGCCACATACACATTCCACTATTCAACCAAGATTTATTAATATACTATTCATAGTCACTATCTGTCCCCACAAGGACTAAGATTAAGTAGGAAAAACCTAATCCTTTCTCATAATTCCTAGTACTTGGAAGGCACTTAGTACTAATTACTTACCGGGTCAAAGGTAATACAAGAATTAAGCCACTCTCCTGGACCTGTGTGTGGCTGCCTCTGGATCATTTCCGTCACATTATATGATCCCCTAAGCGCCATCTGAAATGATCCCTGAGAACAGAGCCAGGAGTATACCCTGAGCACCACAATGTAAAGCCTACAATCCCCCCAATTAATTACTGTTAATTAATTCCTAAGTTCAAATAATGAGCATCTAAGCAAATGGTCTGAGTCTTTTTAGTACTTGAATAATAAATCAAAATCCTTTTGCTAAGAAATGTTATAATGTACTACAATCTGAGGACTTGTGGACAAAGTAATTGTACATGGGTTCTGTTTTATTTTTCTTAATGTTTTTTGACTGTAAGTTCAAAGGGATTTCTTCTGAGAACTCTGTTATTGGGTGACTGTCCTTCCACTGTAACTTTACCTTGTTCTCTTTCTTTGCATCGTTGTTCTCATAATTAAAAATAAAAATTTTTTAAAAATCCCAGTACTGTGTTATTCTATTTCCTTATTATTTCCCATTATAAAATTTGCCTGATAGAGTAGTTATCCCAAACCTGCTTTATTCCAAAAATGATAACACTGATGTTAAGCTACTTGGGTAGTATTGATGAATAGTCATTCACCTGATGATGCAATTTATGCTATTGCCTTTATTTCCCTGGTTGTAAAATGGAGCTGTAACAATATCCAATTCACATTTTAGTGTCATATTAAATTTAATAGTGATATATTAAGACATAACTTCAATATCAAAATATAGACACAGAGTTTAAATGTTAATCATCACAGATCAACAATTTAGTGAGAGCTTCAGGATCCCAGAAAAGGAAAAAGTTCCTTATGAGCTAGAAGCCAGAAGTTCACCAGCCTCCTCCCCACATCCACTCCTCTTATGCAGGGTGGGGGTTGGGGAAAGCCTGGGGTCCCCTTTAAACTCCTCCCTGGCACCCACCTTGCTGGCCCCCTGGGCAGGCACCCAGGGATAGGCCTGGAGTTCGGGAAGAAAGAGAGGGAAGGCTGTTGGAGGCAGCCCGAGCTCCGCAGCCCCTCCTAAGTTTGGTATAAAGGCTTTTAGCATGGAGCCTTGCCATTCCCCATGCTTTCCCAAAGGTTGAGCAAGACAACATTCCCACCAACAGAAGATAAAAGCTCCATTTATACCAATAATTTTAATTACAAAATAATATTTGAAATGTTAAGGACAATTCTAAAATATATGTGCATTATATAATCTAATCTTCATTACAACTTTTAAAATAAGTCCCATTAACCAGAGCTGAAAGGAAGAAATTGAGATTTAGACAGATTCAATCATGTCGCCAGAGAACTGGCATGTCTTGGTGGACAATATGGAACTTAATGTGTTTATATGTGCTGACTTAGTTCTTCCACTAAACTAAAAGTACTGTATGCTAAGTTCAATATCTATTTTATTGATTGTTTAATTTTCAGAAAATAGAAAGATTGGGTAAATATAAAAAATTAATAAATGGAAGAGTTGTGTAATATGTTTATCCTCAGACATATGAGGGTTCATGCCAGTCTAATACCGATTGTTACAAGTGTCTTCTTAACAGTTGACTGCAGTCAGGAAGAACCTATTGTATTTGAGGATTCATGGCTCCAATTTACTCTGGGATCCATTGTGAACAAAGCCTTTTTTTTCTTTTCTTTGTAGGGTGCACATGGCTGAAGGCACACTCAAAGTTCTGCATCTTCTTTTGCCTATTTCCTTCAGGGAATAGTAATACATACTTGGATTTTGACCCTGGAGTGTGAAAGGTGGCTTTATTCCAACATCCAACATTTAGTTTTAAATTACTCTACCCTCACGCCTCTAGCAAAATGTTACACTAGGCTACGGATTTGCTTATAAATACCAGCAAAGTCCTGTTAGTAGCCAACCTTAAAATGCCTTCCCACTTCTGCTAAATGTTCCAAACAATGCCATCTGACAAATGAAACAGACTCAAACTTTGCAATTACTCAGCAAAAACTTATCATTTGCCTACAGTACAATATGCATGGTTACCTTTTTAAACAACACAAAGAAGGAACTACGTAAATGGCAGCACCAATTCTGTTGACTTTTTATATCTTTGTTTTTATATTATACAAAATCTAAATCCTCAAACCTACTAAAGATTTTACATAAGATAAGGATCCTGTTATTTTTGTTTGTTTTTTGAGGGGGCCACACCCGGTGGTTACTCCTGACTTTGTGCTCAGAAATAGCTCCTGGCAGGTTCAGGGGAACATATGGGAAGCAGGGGATAGATCCCAGGTCTGTCCTGAGTCAGCCGCATGCAAGGCAAATGCCGTACCACTGTGCTATTGCTCAGGCCCCAAGGACCTTGTTATTAAAGCATAAGAGGGTAACCTAAATGAGCTAAGTCATCCACCAGTACCAAAACCTTCACCAAATAAAGTAGAAGACACAAGATGTGCCTGGAAAAAAGGTTCAGAAGGGTACAAAATAGCTAATATTAGAGATAGAATAGGCTGTGAGCCCAAAAATGCGGACAGTCTCTTAAAAGCTGGAAATGGCAAGGCAGTAAATGAATTAGGCTCCTGAGAGCCTCCAGAAAAGAACATAATTCCTTGATTTTATCTTAGTGACTGTAGATTACCTATAAAGGTAATATTTAAAAAAAAGTTTTATTTATGTGTGGTAATTTGTTGCAAGAGCAATAGGAAACCGATACACACTACAGCCAAAACAGAAATAGCACTTCCAGCTTTCCAAATATTAGGGAAAGTGATATTTAAAGGTAAATAAAAATTTCTAGACCCCAAAATTGGAAAGTACAAGTATGCAATGAGTAATAAAATAAATATTAGTATTGGAAACACTTCATACCAGCTGCAAAAATACCTTTGCACGTATCACATTGTAAATCTTCCAAAATCAATTCATAGCATTGGTAAAGTAAAATAACTCCCTCACCAGTTAGAATAAATGATCATTCCTTGTAACCAATAAGCAGAACTCCCAAAATCTCTGCATCAGTAATTTTATTTTCATGTTTTAATCTCAAATATTTTTATTGGTCATATTCACCTGTAAACTTGTCCTTTAAAAAAAAAGTGTTTACCAATTAGATAATTTTATCCTCTTGGAAGGGAAGGGGAAAGAATTGGAGTTACACCAAAAAGGAATAACATCAACTTTCTTGCAGTTGAGGATATTATTAAATAAAACAATATTTTCATGAAATGAATGCTAACACAGCACAACAGTATATAGTAAAGTTGTTTCATAATATTTTCCCAAAGAATACTTGCATTTAAAAATTGCTTTTTCTATTCCCTCAAGTAATGTTTAAAAAGATAAATAACTCCTCACAAAAATTACTTTTTTTCTTTATTTCTAGTTAACTTGCATGTGCTTTTGAGAAGTTATCTTCCATTCCAGAAACTAACCAAACTCATTTCTAATGCCAGGAGGACCAGCTCATGACATGAAGCTTGCCAAAAAGAGCAGTGAGTGCAGCTAGAGAACTAACCACAATGACAACTGACATGACAATGATATTGAGGGAGAGAAGCAGAATTCTGTCAAAGAAACTAGCAGGGGGTTGGTTGAGGAAGAGAAATAGAGGGTCATTTGGGAGATTGCAGTGGTGAAAGGTGGTGCACATTCTATGACAAAAACCTCAGTATAAAGATTTTTGTAAAAACAGTGATTAAATAAAAAATAAATAAAAGAAAAATAATCCTAATTCTAACCCTAAC